>NC_051179.1:36239149-36539149 GCF_013339695.2 Rhipicephalus sanguineus | reverse complement strand
TACATAGTACCAGCTTAACTGTGTGTTTATTAACACAAGCACACTTTCACTTCTTTACGAAAACTGTGGCCGAGTCCTCTTATATAGTATCCTTTAACTAGCTTCAATGCCGCGTTTTACTCCTGCATGGGATTACGTAAAGATTTGCGCAATTCGAGTGCCTTTCAGGGGCAATGCAAACTTTCACGCTTTTACTTCTGTACCGTCGACGAAGAGAAGTAAAGGTGCGAGCCTCTGTTTCAATTACGTGCCAGCACACCCACACAAACATTAAAGAAATCGTGCTGGCAACACATCAGCGGCGTTCCTGAGAACTTAAGCTGCGAAAACACGCTATTCAAAAGCAGAGTTCTCAAACACTCTACGCCTCCAGGCAGCCTTGACAAAAAAAAATAAGAAGAAGGAAAATAAAGAACAAAAGTAACGGAGATTTCGCTGGAATGCCAGAACACGCTTCACTCATTCCGAGGAGACGGTAGCGACTAGAACCCAGTCCTTTCTTTTACGCAGCCCAGGAAACCTGCATACATTTTCTCTCAACCACATGCAGAGTAGTTGCGGTGCCTGGCATTTACTATACACGGCCTACCAGGGTGCCGCGATGCTTGGTGGGCTCCCATCAAAATGCTAATCAGGAACCGTGTTCACCCAAGGCATCTCTCACGACAGCCGGCGTCCGTGGTAAAGTTTCCTTTCGCCGAACGACCCTCTGCTGCATCAACTACGGTCCTTAACTCTCTCTCTCCTGTGATATACCAACGCGTTTTTCTTTTCTTGCAGCTTTATTTTGCATGCACTGTGAACGTGAAAAGCAACACCTTCTTTGCCTGTTACGGCTATGTTCCGGGAACAATTCTTGCCAAGTTCTGCGGAACAATAAAAAAGTGCCTCTCGCTGAAGACTGTCGGTTGAACGACTTGTCTGTTTATTAGTTGGACCAGTATCCCGGGAAGTGTTTGCTAAACGTCTGTAGGCGCATCAGATCGTGCGACGATGAATCTCACTTAAGGCAGCTTAATTAGCTGGACTAGCCCTTTCAGTAACTCTGTCTCCTTACGGACAAGCGAAATATTTTTGAATGTTGCAACCGTAGTAACCAAAAGCCTTTCACACAGCGTTGAATTTATACCTGCCCTCTTCTAGTGAAAAGCAATTGGTATGAGCCACGTTGGTCCGGAGTTTATTGTAAACAACAACAACAAAAAAAGCCCGACTAAGTCTTAATTTGGACGAGTTTCTAATTGTCATTGTAGTTAGTTTGTGTTCTTCATTCGCGCCCGAAGGCCGCCAGGTAAATAATAACTGGCGCGTCTTGTTACAAATAGCTAGTACTTTTTTATTGTACAGCCTACGCTCTATTAGAAGCATAGAAAAATCACCAATTAACTTCTGCAATTATCAGTACTACCCCGTAGTGCCCCATATACTTGCGTTACATTTGTCAAGGTTTGTTAATTTGGTGCCGGATTTCAAGAACACCGCGTGAGTTTCAACGCCTTAACAACAAACATCCATTCGTGACGAAAAAGGAAGTAGCGCTGTCCGTACATGGAACTCAAGTTGAGAGCAATCCCACGTCGTCTTTCGTCTTGCCCATTGCGACGTCCAGCCCGTGGATGTTTGCTCAGCCTGTCTTTCCCGCGTCCTGAACTTCACCGCTTCAGCCAAGCCTGGATATTTTCTCCCTGCAAGCCTTTGTTTGAACACGTGTTTCATTACAACACGCTTGGACAAGAATATTTTTTTCTTCACTTTCCTATCTCCTTTCCTCTTTTTCTCCTCCTAACTTCCTTTCCTCTATCTCTTCCCTCCTCCCGAAAGAGCAGGCAGGCGTTGTGCCCCTTCTGGTGGCAGTTGCCAGGTTGCTCTCTCCCTCTTTTCTCTGTGTCCTTGTGCTTGTATGTATGCAAATAAATAGATAAATAAATAAATAAATAAATAAATAAATAAATAAATAAATAAATAAATAAATAAATAAATACAACACGCTTAAGTACCTGGAATTTCCACTCTGTGTTCATAATTCGATGCAGTACGCAACAATATTCAACGTGAGAAAATTAACCCACCACTTTTCTTTCGATATTTCATGACCGACGCGCACGTCAGTAGAAGCTTGTGACAGGAGTAGCGCAGTCAGTCATAAATTTTATTATTTTACTTATTTTCAATACTGACAGCCTTGATATCGAGATCGCAGCAGGTGGGGATACTGCTACAACGTATACGTACAACGTGACACAGCAACTTTAGACATAACACATTTACACAGAGTACAGAAAATAACGTATGATACATTCACCTACGCAGTATAGTCTACTGAAGAAGGTATTTAAATCTCACATTTGCCATGTAGCTTCGTCAGTTCGGTACCCGACGCTCCGTTGTCAACTGATAGCACTTCCAATTTCGAGCACGTTGCACGGTTTTAGGAAGCGGGGTAATAAGTCGCATGCATGTGTGCCTCCCGTGTCTCAAAGGGAAAATCCCTGCAGGAAAGGAGCGGAAACTAGCGAACCGTTTTTTTTTCTTTGTTTTTTCTATGTGCTTCCTATGTCCATTCGTCGGCGAAATTAAAGAGGACCTGCTCTGAGGAGAAATTGCGAGGTTCAAAAGGATGAGCCTGAGCAAGCGCAGCAGTCAGGAAGATGGCTTTGAAGAAAGGGAAATGTTGGTGGTGAAAGAAGTGCTTCATCACTGTCCTAGTTCCCGTTTACTTCTTGGTGGGAGGCACCTTAGGAGGAACCATAACGGCGAACGTGCGCTCACGCCTCTGGATTACCCTTCTCGTCACATGACCGTGAAGAGCTGTTTCTGGTCGCTATAGCGAGCATGCTTTGAAGAATTCTTAATTAATGCGTCCCTAAAGGGCTCTGCTGTTTTTTCTACCCATAGCGTCTCTGCAACGCTGACAAAAGTTTGTCTCCGTTTTGGTCGTCTTGACCGATTAGCCATTCACGCCTTTTTCTTCCTTGCGTAGTTATGAAGTTGTTTTTGAGAGCCTGAGCTAAGAGCAGTATTTGCAGGTATACTGTATGCTGCAATTTAACCATGCTGTTCACATTATTATTGCTTCTTCGAAAGTCTTCCGAGAAGTGGATAGGGGACTGTGTTTTAGCAGAACATACTGTTGGGCTAGTTGGTTATCCATTGACACTGAAAGAATAAGCGCTAAAATTTACGAGCACAAAAAGGAGAACAGACAAAGGACTTGTGCTCGTAAATTTTAGCGCTTATTCTTTCAGTGTTCAGGGGACTGTGTGCAGAGGAGATTGTGTGCGAATAAGCTGGGGTTAAGGTGATCAAAAAATGAGATAGCGTGAACAACTTGAGTGCTGATCACAACCGCATCGAGAGGCGTAATGGGCGGTATTTGGATGCCGTATAATATTTTGAGCAAGGTGCTTTCCTCCCAAATCGATAGCAGCAAGGAAGAACTACGACAGTGAGTTAAAAGTGCGTGATGGCGTCATTGCCGCAGGAACAAGAATGGCTGTTTCGTAAAAAGCTGCTCCCAGTTTGTTTGGTAAGAAACGCTGATCAATGCAGATAAATGTCTATTTTATCGATTTATTTGATTACGGTATCTATGTCCACTGATGACACTCACTCACCGCCTACTATAAACGCCAATCAAGGTTGTTCTGAAATCATAATTCTATGTAATGTTTGGATGGACAGCGGCATCCGAGAATATGCACCATCTTGATGTCATTCTTAAGTTTGAAGCGACGTGTGGTCGGTGTATTTGTCTTCGAGGAGGGCTACAACATTTGGTGGTTGATGCGTGTGGTATTGTTATTGTTGACGGACTTTAACACTATCGTAACATTATTGTAACACTATAACACGCGTCCTTCCGGAACCAGCGGGTCCTTAACGCACAAGCTGTTGCAGTTTTGAGAGCATACAGTTTGTACGACTCTCTGGCCACATAGATTATATTCCGTAAATGTCACGTTCACGCAAAATAGCGACGGCGATGTAGCAGTAACACAAAAGCATCTAGAGGTCCAATGTTTTTTCGCTGCGTTCTTTACGACCGGTTTAAATTTCTATTACCACCACCCAGCTTACCTATACCATCGTTAACTATTTGCGGCAGGCAATGCGTGCGCTCGGATAACGTGAAAAACAACCTTATGCAGTTTCTGCCGGAAGAATTTTCTCTCTGTAAGCAGCGGTAATAAGGCGCGACTGATTTCGTTGGTTGTCGAGTCAGTCGCAACTGCAGACTGCACACACATTTACTAACATTGAAAAGCTTGAAACGCCTATCACGAAGCGCTTCCGTATGGGAAATAACACGCTACACTGGGAAAGCAAAGTAAATCAGCGAGCTGGCGTTCGCACTAAAACACGCTTGCAGTTTGCTGCGCTAGGCCAAAAGGAACGTGAAGTAGAAACGATACGGTTAACCAAGTGTAACTCGACTCTACTACGTAATATACATAAGGAGGAGTACAAGGAGATGAAAATATCATTGAGAAAACAGTGTCAAGCGATGCACAGAAAGAACACCGCAACCAGCGTGAGTAAACAAACACTCATCCTCGAAGAATAGCAATTGAGCTTTAAAAACGAGTTTTTGGAGTCGCATTCCGAAGAGCTCGGGGTTTTTTTTCTAGCTGAATGCCTTGTTTTGTTTGTTTCTGTCGCCTAAAGCATTCACAGCGCACGCCGCCACTTCCTCGATTCGCACTCGCGGCACGTTCCGTGTGGGGTGAACCGGCGGTAAGAACAAACGGCACAAGCACAATAAACGTTGGTTTTTCATCCTTTCATTCCTGCACGACCGAGCGAAACGTTGGCTGTAAAATACGGGCACGTCGTTGTGGTGCCGACGTAGACGAACGTATCTGCTGTTTCCGCCTTTACGACGACGCGATGCTCTCGGGTGTAGCTTATTTCTCCGTTTCACGACGAACGTGGCTTATTGCGCCAGATAATTCAACCATCTGTTCCAAAAATTACTGAACCACTAACCAGTTCCGGGTGCTTTAACTATATAGATTACCTACTTCTAACCAAGACTACTTGGAGGAAAAGGAACTGCGGAAGCTGTACAATCACGAACGTGAGCGAACAAATGAAGCCGTTCGCAGTAAAGCCATTTGCTAACTTGCGTAATCTTGCGTAATTTGCGTAATTGCCAAATCTTCGTTAATACACGTTTTTTTCTTTATTAAACGTGTTTCTCTCCGACATTCCTGTATTCGTCCTCGTCTCGCTAGCCAGTGCGAATAACAACATAACGAAAAACGCACGTTTGAACATCCAGTATTTTTCACCATAACTCACTGGAACGCTGGAGTTGTAGTCAACGAACAAAATTTAGAGGAATGTCATTGAAATCTGAAATACTAAAAAGAAAGCCATGAAAACAAAACGAATTTCTCTTGTGCTATTTTATTTGCGACCGCATGCGCACATTTATTGACGACTAAACTCACCCAATTATTAAGAAAAAAATGAAATAGGAAAACATAAACCACAAGTTATATATTTGTACATATTTTGCAGCTGTGAAATAGATGAAGAATCATAATGTACATGACGGGCTTGATATTAATGAGAACTAACAAACAATAACGCCAAGGAAAGTATAGGGGTTATTATCTGTAGTATTTAGAATATAAATGTGAAGAAAGTAAAGTGGACGAAAAGACAACTTGCCGCCGGCAGGTACCCAACCTGCGACCTTAGAATAACGCGTCCGATGCTCTACCACTGAGCTACGGCGGCGGTCATCCTCCCCGGCGGTCATCCTCCTACCGAACATTGGGCTTGCGTGATTTACTCTTAATGGAGAATTTGTTAAAACTCTGAAATAAACGCATACGTGTAAATGTTGTTATGTTATTTGTGTAAAAGTATAAAAAACATCACAAAGAGAAAACAAAGTGGGCTGGTGATTTTCTCCCAAGAAAAATGTCACACCCACATTCTTGAAGAGTACAGAAAAACAGTTAGGAAAAGGACAAGGAAGCAGAGGGAAACAAGGAAACGAAAAAGTACACTCTTAATCAGGTCCTGGCTAAATGTTGGCTATATCCAGGAAACCAGACCAAAAATGCCCGGTGTCCTGGCTATATCTAGCACTTTAAGCGGGACCTGATTAAGAGTGTAGAGGAAACCACGTGCCGCTAGCTCGTATGTATGCATCAATATTTACCCATACCAATACATCACATCACACGCAAAGCTCCAGTATTGCAGTGAAACGCTTCAGTATGTATATTGATGAAAATTCCCAACATTGCTCAGTAGTGGCTGCGTGCTGCTATAGGCTAATTCCATAAATGCAAATGAGAAGAATCATACACGTGAACTGTAGCTCCGCCTAATGGGCACCACTTAGACGATTTTTTATTCCTACAAATTGAACAAGATATATAATTCCATTAATTACTCCAAGTCAATGTTCAGAAGGTGCCTCACAGTGCGTGTGAAATTAATGTGGTTTCATTTCTAGGAAGATACTGAATTTCTTCCTTTAATTTTCATCTATGTCCTTTCCAAAACTTTCCATGTGTTCTTTTCTTTTTTTTTTGTTAGCCTAGTTTCTTCCGCGGGTTGTGCTATCATGGTGATGATAGCTTAAAAAAATAGAACCAACAAAGTGGCTCGCCTTTTCAGCCTCAGTTTCAATCCTTTCAGATGTCTGGGATGGACGTGCTAAAGAAAGTACCAAAGTGGTGCTCACATTCAAAGCTTCGGGTAGAAGATTAAAGGTTCAAGGAGTTGGCTGAAGAAAGGGTTTTCTAAAGCTCATAAAACTTTCGAGCCGCACGAAAAAGTTTCGCGTCTATACGAAGAGGAGCATTGAAGAGGAGCACATTTAATCCGTCTTTTGTGGCCACTTGGGGGATAGCGCGGAGAGTTGAGGTTTTTGCGTTCTCAGATTTGAAAGCAGGTCATTCTAAAAAAAAAAAAAGGCCTCTTTTATCCACTATTTTCCCCGAGCTTTACTTTCACCACCTTATAAAAGCGAAGCTGTTGAAGGTGTCGGTACTTTGTGCTCCGTCGTACAAAACTATCGTAGTCATGACCCGGCACGCGCTCTCATCATTCTCTTCAGGCTGAAGCTGTTTAAGCTGAGAGAGAGAAAGAAAGCGAGAAGAGGAAAGGCAGGGAGGTTAACCAGACGAAAGTCCGGTTTGCTACCCTGCACTGGGGATAAGGGAATGGGGAATAGAAGGAGGAAGAGAGAGAAGGAGAGCACTGCACGTGCAAAGAAGTACAATCAGTCACTGAGGCTGGAGCTTCTCTGACCTACATGACATCAGCGTTCTGACATTCCATTGGGGAATCGCGGAATTTGAAAGGGCCATGGGCGAGCTGTGGTGATTACTGAAGCGCTGAAAACACTGGATCGACAATCTCCAGCAGTTGCAGGGCACCATACTCATGCTTTTGAACAAGCTCCGACAGCCCGAAGCTGTTTAAGCTATCGGCAACTTGTGTTCCGTCGTGCAAGACTGCTGCGGTGCGTATGCTCCACAGGAATTGGGCAAGCCCCTCTACTGAGTACAGCGGGTGTGAGCGTTAAACGAAAACTCTGCTCGGAGAATTGGAGCACGTGAACACGTGAAATACAGACAAAGAAAGAGAAAGAAAGAAAAAGAGAGATATGAAGAGAAAGAGAAAAGGGGATAGAAATAAAGGGAATAAAGTCATAAAAGATAGACAGAGAAAGACATAGAAAAAGAGAGAAAGACAGAAAAAAACAGAAAGAAGATTATTTTTAAGGGCTCGTTTTTTCTTTGTTAGACACAATATTAATGAGAGCTAACAGACAGCAATGCCAAGGAAAGTATAGGGGATGCGACCTTCTTCCCTTCACCGTAACCGTAAGCACCGTAACCACTGTACCACCGAGGCAGACTGCGATGACTGTCAAGATGTGTCGTGTAATTTTCTAGCAAGATAGAATGAAAGAAAGTACAGATAAAAAGAAAGCAATGAACTACGCAGGTTAGGTGTTTAGAAAAAGAGGTGTACGATTAAGAGTACCGGGGCACCCGCTTATATCGGTTGGTGTCCTCTCACAGTCCTCGTCTACTTAGCGCGGCGCCGCTTGTCCTCAAGTAATGAACAAACTATAGTTCAGCAACGTGTTCTGTTAAGTAGATTTAGACTACTACGCACACTGCTACGAGGCAGCCGTAAGCTGTCCCTGACTAGAGAAAACAAACTGGCAGATAGAAGCACGCGAAACATGTTTACGCATAGGTATGCGACTAACGGCTGGAAAAACAGTGCGATTGGACCACAGCTGCACCCCCTGGGATGGCCCCTGTCCAGTACTTGCCGAGGACTGGCACTGACACTGTTTTCTAACACTTTAATGAGACAACTACATCGCCAGGGCAAGGCACTGTTTTTCTTAAGTGAAGTTTTAAAACTTCAATTTCACAATAACTACAAGCCGAAATGACAGAGTAGGAATTACATGCGGGAGAACAGCGCATTGTTTCCGTCTTTTGTCTGCTCAGTGCCGGAACACTATGTCAGAGCAGCTAGTTCAAAGTATATTAAAGATGCACTGACAACGATGCGATCTCAGGCTGTCGCTCAAGAAAGTCTGCTTTGATGTTGTCCTAGATTCTGGAATAATAGAGCAAATCACGCGCAATGCGCAGGGCGCGGGTTCGGCTCCCATCGACTGCTAGTTGTTTCTTTCGTCCTCTTTCACTTCCTCTTACCTTGTCTCAAGCAAACGATTTCTTTTGTCCTTTCAATGGCTTCGTCATGGTTTCGTTTTGTTTGATATCGACTAAATAAATCAAAACCTCGAGTCTCTCTGTTCCCTCCTTCTTGCGTTTACAGACTAAGTAAAAGTTCTTTGTAGTGTTGAACTTTGAGTAAAACTTTGGAAGAAAACTCCCTGTGCGTTTTGATATTGCGGTATCTTGATGCCCCTCAAGGCTTCCTCGTTGAAAAACGCCAAATAAGAGTTTCTAAAACTCTTCAGTAAGGCTTGTATCTGAAGTTAAGTAAAGATTAGTTTGCATCTGCGGGCAACAAGATCCTTCGTAGTTACGAAGGAAGTCCGGTGTTTTCGATAGTTTTTCTTTTTTTTTTGCTGCTGCAATTGCACTTTGTACGTCTGGACGACTCATTTACATATACAGTATCAAGTGTGTTGCTACGAGCCATAAACTATATTCATGAGCGAACGCTGGTCTCATTATAAATGCTCTCGTTGCCTCTTCTTCTTGCAAGTTAACGTTAACTGACGTAAACCGAAAATCTAATGACAGGTCAAGAGTTCTGTTTTTTTTTTAATATTCCTTAGAAATACAGAGGAAACCGCATTCGTGTCTGCAAACGACGTAAAAAAAAATAAAAACTATCTGGTGATTAGCTTGTCATAGTTTAAACTTGAAGCTGCGGTCATTAATATAGCATAAAGATAATGGCGCCGTTATGTCTGCACATGATTTCAAGGAATAAAAAAGGGCAAGTTACGTGCGAATACTTTTTCCAAGCCAGCCAAAAATGACATATCATATATTGCTTACGTTATCAGATTATTAAGGATATTAAAAAGTTCACTCTGCCTTCTGCGTGAGAAAGGAAAATTTGCGACCACCCGTTTGTAGCACAAAGTCACGAGGAAATCCATGCGGATTTCTTAGAAAGAAAGCTTCCTAGTTGCCGAAACATCCGTCCTGGTCCGGGCATTGAACGCGGGATCAAATGATTTCCGGGATGGTTGCTCTACCAAATGAGTTAACTTGGAAGCAAGCAATTAGCAGCGCGAGGGCGAATATATCGATAACTCGAATCACATGGACACATGTCATTGCAAGTCAGTTCGGCGGAATCTCGCAAGGCGGCGGAAGGGATAGGAAAGAGTAATTGATGACCACCTGTTTGTAGAACGAAGCCACGAGAAAATACATACGGATTTCTCAGAAAGAAAGCTTCTTACTTAGTTACAGAAAAATTCGTCCTGCTCCGGGGATCGAACCCGGGACCAACGCCTTTCTGGTGCAAGTCAGTCCTGTGGGATTTCGCAGAACTGTCTTGCGATAATATGCTCTCTTTATCATGGAAAAAGAGAGAGGGAAAAGGCCTTCATTAAAGCACCACTAGGAGGAGGAGGATGAGGAGGAGGAGGAGAAAAACGGAAAGACAGGGAGGTTAGCCAGTTCTCAGACCGGCTGGCTATCCTGTGCTGGGGAAAGGGGAAGGGGGAGTGAAAGATGGTAGAAAAGAGATGTTACAAAAAGAAGAAGAAGAAGAAGAAAAAAAGAACAATAATACGATAAACAACACTGCTTAAAGTCTGTCTATGAGACTAGTTGTGCGCAAAAAGCGAAACAACGCTTTCAAAGCTTTCCTTGCCGGGGACGGTTTCGGCCAGTGTCCTAAGATCTTTTCCTCCGACAGTGGACGATTGTCAAGTCTATTGAACACTTTGGACAGTTCTTCTCTTGGTGCACTGAAGCGAGGACACTCACAGAGAAGATGGGCGAGTGTCTCCTCGCAGCTACAGTAATCACATGTCGGGCTGCTGGCCATTCCAATTCGAAATGAGTAGGCCTTCGTGAAGGCCACCCCGAGCCACAGGCGGCACAGGAGCGTCTCCTCAGCTCTAGTTATTCCCGACGGAAGACGGAGCTGTAGATTCGGGTCCAAGTTGTGAAGACGGGCGGCGTTGGTAAATTCCGTCGAGTTCCACTGTGCCAGTGTCAGTTCACGTGCAAGTGAACGAAGCCTTGTTGCGGCGTCCGTTCTTGACAGCGGTATAGCTGCACAATGGAGAGCATCATGGGCAGATCGGGCAGCCTCATCAGCATGGTCATTTGCGTAGATACCGCAATCGCCCGGCATCCACTGATAGGTTATGCTGTGCTGCTTCTCAATGGCGCGGTGATGAAGCAGTCTTATGTCAGTGACTAAGTTCTCATTTGGTCCATGACGATATGGTGACATAATGCACTGGATGGCTGCTTTATAGGCATCCTATCCTGTCTCCTTGATTTTTCCTTAGTTGTCACTTTGTGCCACAAATCTTTCCTTAAGCTATGCACCAACCCTCCCAACGTAATACTCTGCTAAAGCCACGCAGAGGTGATCGGCAAAACACAGCTGTAAATCACTTTTTTTAAAAACCAATTCTGATTGATTGATTGATTGATTGATTGATTGATTGATTGATTTATTTACTAATTGATTGATTGATTGATTGATTGATTGATTGATTGATTGATTGATTGATTGATTGATTGATTGGTTGATTGATTGATTGATTGATTGATTGATTGATTGATTGATTGATTGATTGATTGATTGATTGATTGATTGATTGATTGATTGATTGATTGATTGATTGATTGATTGACAAGTTGGTACTCAAGAAGATAAGTGCTTCGCGACTGAATTCCCAACCGCAACGCCAAGGCGAAGCACTGCTCTCTTCACCTATTTTTACTGGGTAAAATTGTTACGAATGTCTTGTTTCAAGCGAGATACACTTGCTGACATGAAAATGTGTCATTTAAAACGGCATTGCAACAAACAGTCGCCTAACGAGCTCGATCTAATCGGCCTTCGCATTAAACACACCGATGAGACCTAGACACGTTAGAACGGCATGATTGTCAAATCTGCGTGACTCGTGAATTCAATGTATTGCGGACAAAGTTGGACAGTATGTAGCGTTTAGCGTGGCAAAAACAGGTGAACTTTGACTCTAGCGTGTGCGCTGTAGCCTTTCCTGGATTTTTGCTGTGTCTGGACAAGTGAAGAATGGAAACAAAGATTGGCTGAGCACCATAACGACAGTAACGATTTCAGGACGTCGGTTATCAACACAGAGTGATTCTCTCTGTTTTAAGTGCGTTCTCGAGTCTTGAAAATTGAATGCGTGAGACGTGCTTTCGCCTTACGCACGCAGACATCGCACTAGAAACATCCTGCTTTTTTCAGTTTGAAGAATGAATCCCCGGTTTGACAAATGCTCTTCGCCCTTATCCAATGCAGCACCGACTGTACCATACAGCTCCACTCCTCACGCCGTCATTACAGTTTGTGCATCGACTCACATATATGCTTTGAGAAAGCTTAGGGACGAAAAAAAGTGTGCCGCAGTAATGCCCGAGTTGTACGGAAATGGACCTAGCGCAGAGAGGGTCAGACCATTAGCGAAACTTAGTTTGGTGGCGTTGAACATTTAGCGAGTGAAGAGTGCCGTTGGTGTCGACCGGAATGGCGGACGCTATTTATAAGCAAGCCAGTTAGGTGACCTAAAAGCGAAGTTTTTCTCGCTCCGCTCCTGGCGCAATTTTAGCGTTTTCAATTTTTTGTCTGCAGGGTCCGGGTAATTCGCGAAAGCATGGATGCGAGCTCTTTTTTATATAATGTCGTTGTCACGCTGAAAATGTGCCGTCGAAATGTCTGTTTCGTTTGAACTTATGACTTCTCTGCCACGGAGGTGTGAGAACCGTGGAGGTGGAGTTGTTAATTGAAGTAGCGCTCTGAAAGTTAGTTATCCCTTGGTGGTCGAATACATTATCTGTTACACATGTTCGGTCGCTCGGAATTCAGCGCGCGTTCGGAATTCAGTCAAGGGCGTCTTTACTTGGCTTTCGCTTGACTTGACGCTTTGCTTGACTCGAGTAGATGCGATGGAAGCAACAGTACCTTCAATCTGCGTCCCACCACTCGTTGAAGGCAACGTTACCCCACCCTCACCGTCGTCGGCGTCAACAACAGAAAGCAACGCAGAAGACAAGGCTGCGAAGAGACGAGCATACGACGCTGAACGCAAGCGTTTGAAGCGAGCTGCGGACCCGGAACTTCGTGCACGAGAAGCTGCTGCGAGACGGCAACGACGGGCTGCGGATCCTTCACTGGGGGAACGAGATGCAGCTGCGAAACGGCAACGACGGGCTGTGGATCCTGAACGTCGTGCTCGAGAAGCAGCAACCGTTCGTGAACGTCGAGCAGCGGATCCATCACTCGGGCAGCGCGTGCCCCGCCACGGTGGTCTAGTGGTTATGGCGCTCGACTGCTGACCCGAAGGTCGCGGGATCGAATCCCGGCCGCGGCGGCTGCATTTTCGATGGAGGCGAAAATGTTTGAGGCCCGTTTACTTAGATTTAGGTGCACGTTAAAGAACCCCAGGTGGTCGAAATTTCCGGAGCCCTCCACTACGGCGTCTCTCATAATCATATCGTGGTTTTGGGACGTTAAACCCCAGATATTATTATTATTACTCGGGCAGCGCGACGCTTCTGCGAAACTCAATTACGCAACATTCACGCGATACCCCCCCCCCCCCCACTCTGCGACGCATTTACTCGAGTTCCCCCCGTGGGAAGATGCGGGCGACATTTTTCCTTACAAGCCGGTTCACAAACCCCGACTATGGACTCTATATCACACCGTATCTTTTGACAACCTGTGCAAAGTTGCAAGGGAATGCTTTTCGTGTTGACCTCCATTCTCTCCCTCTCTTCCCTTCCTGTTTACCTCTCTCCCTCCCACCCTTTCTTCCTACCAAAGCATGGTTGCTCTGATCAGTGTTTTGAAAAAAAAAAAATGCTCGGTGGCAGATTCTCAATAGCAAAATCGATGGAGGCGTGCCCACGTAGAACCAAATTTAGGGCACCGCGTGGAGTCTCGACCAGACGTGTATTTTTCGACATTGAACAAAGAAAAGACTGTATCGCATTATAATCTCTCGAAAAGGAAGACACCACGACGACAACAAAAACAAATAACTAAAAATCTCCGGAGACGCGACGCCCCATATCCTAGCGAAATTGGTGGTCCGTTCTATACACTGCGGATCGGTTTGCGAGGACAACAACGAGAAAAAAGAAAGGATATTTTCGTGACAGGGATGCTGCTTTCGGAGACACGTTGTGGAGTCGCCATCTTCATCCCGACCTGTCATTGGGACTCGTTTTTTTTCTGCCACCCGGATTTCCAGCTTCCTTTAAAATACTGACACTTCAAAGTCGTTCTATTCCCGGATGTGCTTTGTTTTCGGAGTTCTTGTGTCGTTGCCACGGCATTTTCTATAAGAAACAACCCTTTCCAGTTTCGCAGAGAGAAGAGAATCTTTGTCGCAGCTGCAGCGAAAAAAACAAGTTGTCTGGTAGGATTTAAGGGAAATGAAGTCCTTCGGCTTATCTTATAACTGAATACAAAGAAAAAAAAACTCCCCTATGCTGAAGAAACAAAAAAAAGGAGGCTGAATGCTCGAAAGAAACGCCGAAGGCGAAATTTTTGCCTTGATGTCAGCGAATGCGAGTCTTGTGGGACAGTACGAAACAGGTAGTGCACTGTAGTCGTACTTGAATGTCTCGTGTTCTAAATTCTTTCTTATGAGTTTCATTTTTTTTTTTGAGGCTCTTGCGTCTTTTGAGATTTTATACCCTTACAATTACTTGGGTAAATGACATTCGAAATTATCATGTTGGAAAGCTTGAAGAAGAAGTGAAAAAACTGAGGGCGCTTGAAGTCGTGGCATAGACAAATTGGCGTAGACAGAAGTAAAATGCATGCAATTAAACGTAAGCAGGGTAATGCCATAAGAAAATTCAATGAAGTATCATCGGAAAATTGTAATTAAATGAAGTAGCATCGGAAACTTGTAAAGATTTGTACAGCACCAAGAAAAGCCATGCTGCCCCTACCGGAATTAGGCACGAGCAGCATGCCGAAACTTCATATGTAATCGGCGATAGAGTTTCAAGCGTGCAGTAAAGTATGCATGAGATAAAAGCGGCAAAAGAAGGTGGAGTAACAGTCTATTTAAACGACTGGGGAGGCGACGTATTTAAGAGGCTTTGGACCTTTATGCATATGACTCATGAGATGGAACCGGGTGACATTATTAGCAGCGGCGAGGGTCAGTTGCAACGAATGATGGAGGAACTTAACCGAGAAAGTGTAACAGTATGATTAAACATTGCAAGCCAAAGAAAAGATTGAAGAGGCGCAGGCAATGTTCCAAAGACAAGGAAACTAGCGGTGACTCATGATGTGCGTGGTAAAGAACCCATGGTGGTGGAAACGAACTATTGTGTGCGCCATAAGTATATCGACAAATTGGCGAGTATCTATCTATCTATCTATCTATCTATCTATCTATCTATCTATCTATCTATCTATCTATCTATCTATCTATCTATCTATCTATCTATCTATCTATCTATCTATCTATCTATCTATCTATCTATCTATCTATCTATCTATCTATCTATCTATCTATCTATCTATCTATCTATCTATCTATCTATCTATCTATCTATCTATCTATCTATCTATCTATCTATCTATCTATCTATCTATCTATCTATCTATCTATCTATCTAGCTATCTATCTATCTATCTATCTATCCATCCATCCACATACAAAGACTGAAGAGTTAGTAGACTGCTCTGGGGTGGTTCTAGACGGCTATACAGCTGATTCTATTAATGCTCGCGATAAGTAGGTTACGTTAGTTCCGTAAGTTAGATTATGCCAAGGAAGAGAAGCGCTTGCCGAGTGCACCAGCTGCATAGCGTAACCAGGAGAGCAAACATAGGCGCGCCGTGTGGACTCTGAAGGAAGTCATGGTCGATCGTCAAACGTCAAACACCACGAAAACCCACCAGAATAATGATGCGTGGCCGTGAACGTAGAAGAGGCCGGAAGCTGCTGTCTTCGCAAAGAATCGTTGAAGACAGTGAATGTGCGCTAGTATAATAGGTTCGTTCTTTTTTTTCTCTTATTAAGGGGGATTTGCCGCGAGGCTCACACCATGTCAATATGATCTACGCTTGAAAACACAAAATATATACGTATACAAGTAGCAATAAGTAGAATTGGCGACGTATCGCGCCTGTAACTCGCGAAAAACACTACCGCTTTTCAGAGAATTCACATATTTTATCTTCGATCGTCTGGTGGGATGAAACATTTCGAAGTGGGCAATACAACTTGCAATGAGAGATTACCCCGCAGCTGAGTACTCCCCGTTAACTTCGACAATGTGTGCTCCATTAACGTGTATTTAAATCTTAGCGCTCTAATTTTATGGATTACGCATTCAACGCAATGGAGTGTTCGCCCTCGGGTGATCGAATCAACACGACCTACGAAACACCATCGTACGAGGGCGGTCCGATAAGTACTTAGCCTTCAAAAGAAAAACGAAAATTTTGGAATGGTGTCGATTTAATTCTCAACATCGTCCCCTTTCAACTCTATACACCTGACCCAGCGATCCTCCAACTTCTTGATCCCGTCAAAAAGTACGTTTTCTCCTGAGCTGCAAAGCAGGCTTCTGTGGCGGCGATAACTTCTTCATTCGACTCAAATTTTTGTCCGGCGAGTGACTTTTTCAAGTTGGGAAACAAGAAGAGATCACTCGGGGCCTAACCTGGAGAATACGATGGATGGGGCACCACTTCGTAGCCCAGTTCGACCAACTTGGCCGTGGCGATGGCGCAGGTGTGAGCTGGCGCGTTGTCATGGTGGAAGAGCACCTTTTTTTTCACCAAATGTGGCCGTTTTTTTCGCAATTCGGTGTCGAATCGGCCCAGAAATTCGGCGTAGTAAGGTCCTGTCACCGTTTTACCCTTCTCAAGGTAGTCGACGAAGATCACACCTTGAGAATCCCAGAAAATGGCGGCCATCACCTTTCCGGCCGATGCGACAGTCTTCACCTTCTTCGGAGCAGGTTCTCCGGGTGCAGTCCACTGTTTCGACTGTTCTTTGGTCTCTGGTGGTACCAGTGGAGCCATGTTTCGTCGACGGTCACAAAACGACGCAGGAACCCCTTCGGATTACGCTTAAACAGCTTCAAACACTGCTCTGAAGTGGTCTCACGGACGCGCTTGTTGTCCGGAGTCAGCAAACGCGGCACCCATCGCGCCGACCGCTTTCTCATGCCCAAAATTTAATGCAGGATATAATCCACGTGGTCTTTTGAGATGCCTACTGTCTCAGCTACCTCGCGCATCTTCAGTCGGCGGTCTGCCAATACGAGGTCGTGGATTTTTGCCCCATTATCGGCCGTGGTATCCGTTTGCGGGGCCCCTGATCGAGGCTCATCAAAAACCGACGTGCGACCACGTTTAAACTCGTTGAACCAATTTTTGACGGTTGCCATCGAAGGAGAAGACTCACCGTAGACGGCATGCAGTCGCTCTTTGATTTCGCTGCGCGATTTCTCTTCCAAAAACAAGAATCTAATCACCGACCGATATTGCTCTTTTTCCATTTTTGACGGACACACGAAAATCACCTGCTTTCTCAAGCGGCCAAAACAAAACCGCAAGCCCGATTCGACTGGACCTTTGCATGTGTCCCTCTAAGAGAGCGTACTCAACTTCGGTATATGTCTCATGCGATAGCGTCGCGCTCTCGCGGTGAGGCTAAGTACTTATCGGACCGCCCTCGTAAGAGAGCCAACGCAGAAGGTGTATTTCCTCCCTAATTCATGCAGAGTTCACTTTTCGGGAAATTCTCGCTGCACAATCAACGTCGCGTTAATCACAACGTTCCTCGCCTTCTGTATACCGATGGACACTACACACAATGAACAGCTATGGTACAGGAGCGATATTATCCAGTGTTCGGTTCTTGGTCGTCGGTATCGAATATAGTTGGGTGAACGAACCTATCGGACTTGTTGGGTTTTACGTAGTGAGGCAATGTCTGCTCAAACTCGAACGAATAAATGAAGAAAGAGGCCCGTGAGGGTAAGCGCTACGTGTGTGTTTCGTATTTCTTTCTGCACTCATTCGTTTGAGTTTGTGCTGATATCACCCTAAATAAACGACCCAACTTAAAAAACTCAGGCTCACAAAAACATTTCTTGAAAACACGTTGGCATTGATCATCGAAGCAAGGCTACACGATTTTTTGCTATCATTCTTTCTGTCTTCCTGACCTACTCAAACTTCATAATATGACACCTTCCGAACAATGATCTTCGCACTGCTGCACTCGCAAGAAAGCGAAAAGAAAATAAAAGTTTATCGTTCATAAGTCCGATTGCTCATGCGTGGTATGGTATGAATGTCAGAAAACCCTAATATGAAGGTCCTATTCTGCGTTGTGACACGTAGGATGCTTCGCCACGTTTAGACACTTACTGTAAAGATGGACGCTTTACAGGCAGACTTGAAAGGCGGTGTACATAATTTGGACTTCGTATTCGAAAGTCTGCTGAATTTCTTCCATTCAAATATAAGAAAAAAAGGAAGCGGGATTGGTTCCTGGAATTGCGAAACGAACTGACGGCTTGACATCCCGGCCCCGATCCTTCCCACTTCCGCGGGTTTCCTATTTCCGCATCGCGAGTCAACATGTTTCAATTGAGTGTCAAGCGCCAGCCGCTCGAGAAACATGCGACTCCGTGAGCATTGAGACAACGTTCATTCCGGTGAGTGAACGCAGACGTTGCTGAGGCAAGTGCGAAAAAGAGTTTCGTTCACAACTCTCGGCAGGCATTGAAAGCTCCGTGGCTTACTTCCCCTTAAACTCCGTTCTGCGCTGTCGTCTCCGCGTAAATTTGTAAACGTCGCGCCTTCTCGGGCATGTTTCGTTGATTCGAAGAGAAACAACCGACCTTCCGTCGCATAGTGTCTTTTCGATGGCTGCACTCTGCCAGAAACGATATCTTCCACACACCCGACAAAGTTAGTGTCCAATGGTGCCGAAGCAGGCGTCCCGAATTAAGAAAGATGTGAAAGAAAACTTTGTTTTACTATATTTTTTATAAAATAAAACGCCCTGGCACTTCATATGTCTCACACACACACGTATCGAGTGTCCTCATGACAGTTCAAGAACCCACGTGCCACGGTAGCTCATCGGCTGTTGAAGCTTTCCTGGTGATCACAAGGACGTCGGTTCGATTTCCTGCCATGACATTCCCATGCTTCCAGCTGGGTTTATATAGGCGTTGTAGCAATAGAATCGATCAAATATATTTACTTGCTATTATACTCCCAATATTCACAACTCACAGTGTCTTGATAACAACAAGCGTCTTTGCAAAATACATTATATTTGCTCTAGTAAGCGTCAAAACTAGGCTGAATATTTACATTCATAAATGAATTATGTACACGTCAGCCACGTGCCTTGAATAATCTGTATTAGCGTACGCTAAGTTAAAGGCACATCAAAATATAGCTCAAAATAACAGAGGGCTGAGCTAGTTGATAAGTATTCATTCTAAAAATGCAGGGCGTGCAAACACCGACTTCTTTCTTGTGTCCATTTTTGCACGCCTTGTCTTTTTAGAATCAAAATATAGCTTACACGAGAGGAATGAGAAGGCTGTTTCCAAATTATGAGGGAAGTATTATAAAGTGCAGTAATTAACAAGACAGAACCAGCTGTTTTACAAACACGAAGAGAGCATATGTGTGAGCGTAAAGGAAACGCTGTCGGCCATACGCGGATACAATATTGTAAACTTCGGTACATACATATCTCGTACACACGTCTATACAAGCTACAGCCTGAGACCACTTCGGCGATGAAGAAACGGTTCCACATATTCTGGGCGACTTCCCACAGTACAGTGCACCGAGGCAATCCATCTGCGACGTGCTGCATCATTCGGACGACAGGCCTCAGTGCGAAGAAAGAATTCTACGTCATCGACAGTACTGAAGATCGCGTAAGAAGGTAGTAGAAGCGCTACTGCGTTTCTTTACAATTTACCGGCCTTAGTAAACACCTCTAAAGATGGCTAACGCCAGCTGTTGTCGGCTAACGGAGGCAAGCATTGACTAAATTATAGCCGACGTCGGAGTGCGTCAGCTGATGCTGGTTAAGCAATGGAGGATGTGGGCGTTGCCGTATAAAGGTTCGTTGATGCAGCTTCCGATAATTTACACACAATTTAACATTTCTAAGTACACGAATTTTTTCTCTCCCTCTCTCTCTGTCTGTCTCCTCTTTAGATACCCTTCTTTCCCCACCCAAGTGTAACGTAGGAAACTTGACAGCGTTTCGGACACTGTCGAATTCCGCCATGCTATTAAAAGGAAGGACTTCGATACACACCAAGAACGGGCTCTCGAAGTTTCAGCCATCTTGCTCGAAATGTAGCACTTCGCTTGTTCCCTCGAGGGCAGAGAGTCAAGAGTACACAAAGTCTTGTCGACGCAGCTCTTCGGGTCGCGTCAGGGTTGGGGAACACGGTAAACAACGCAGAAATCTCGAGGAGCGTGTTGCCTTTCTACTCGCCTTTTCATAACTCCTCTTGACAGCGCAAGTCATGTACGAACAGTTCGAGAGAGCTGCGAGGCGTTGGCAAAAGAGTGTTCAAATTGGAATCGACGGCCATTCCTACAGGACAAGAGGAGCTTGTTACGCGTATGCGAGTGTCCTTGTGTGCTTTCTCTTTGGTGCGCGGAAAAAGCCAAAAGGACAGCAGAAATATCACACACCCAACATCCGCACTGTGGCGTGTACTTTATCTCGTTTATCACTGTAACTTCTTATAAGTAGCTCTGTTGTAAAAATAAACATCAGAAGGAAGGCCTCTGACGTGACTTTTTCACTTGCTTTCACGTGAGTGTTGTCGAGATGTCCGGAAAGGAAAACATATGTCAGTCAAGTCTTGTACGTTATTTACAATCTGCTTTAGACTTATGTCTTACGTCGATGTCCGTTCTGTAGTTTTAATGAGCACGGTATAAGTGAAAGAACCCCTTCCTGATAATTCACAGTAGAGAATGTTTCTGAGGGTTCCCGGTTAAAATAGAACAAAGAAAATAACGACAAATGATTGCAGAAATATTTTCTACAACATCGTAAATAAACTACGTCGTAGGAAGATCAAAATAATAACATCGAACAAGACAGCTATGATGTAAATTGAAAACTAAGCATTTTGTAACATCCTTCCTTCGCTGTCTGTTTACAAAGTGCTGCAGCAATTTAAGGGCCAATCGCTGCATTTCGGCCTGTGAGGAAAAGTCTACCACGTTTTGTTTTAGATGCGAAGCAGCTTTTGCTCGAGGCTGTGTCCGTCGTCGGTGGTGCCGTCCGCGCTCCACTGCGCATGCGTCTACTCTCTCTCCCACTCTCCTCCTTTACGCAGGTGTTTGGTCACCTTCTCTCCTCTCCTCCACCGCGCTGCAGCCGCGGCGCAGCCTCTCCTCCCACGTGATGCAACCGCGCCGCAGCCAAATACAGCCTGTAACCCACTCTCTCCTCTCCCTCCCCCATTTCATGTGTATATAAGCGCGTGCGCTCGATCGGCTTCCGTCACTCTCGCTTCGCTCCCGTTCAGATAAGTTGTAACGTCAACGTCGGCGCCACTCGTTCACTCGGCGCTAACGGAAAGCAACGCACAAACACAACGTAATGATAACGCAAACACTAAATAAAAACCTCACACGCTAACGGAAACGCCGAGTGACCGTAACGGAAACTTGGTGTGCGCCCCCAATGGTGCTTCGCATCCCGTCATGGTTCCCTTGAGTGGGAGATGGTGTAATATTTTATATCAACTGGGAAGATGTGAACAACGACAAAAAACGAGTTTGAATCGCGGAAACTGTTGTGGACAAATGCCTAAACAAAAAAAAACATTTTATAGGCGGTCGCGAATCAAAATGTCGATTCCAATGTGTATTGTACGACCGCCTACATTTCCTACGGCTTATTAATCGCCGGAACAAAAAAAAGAGATGTCGTAATTTGTGTGTGTGCGTGTGCGTGTGCACACACACACACGCACACACAATTGAAAACTATGCATTTTGTAAATAAGTCTTTCCTATTACGCGCGCGCGCGTAGAAGTGACTATCGAAATAAGCATCGCTTATCACTGGCGACACTGTGAGGTGTAGGATTGTTTTGACCAAAATTCCAAATTTCAACTAGACTGCTACGCCATTTGCTTGAAAAATACTGCGACAACGGGCATTGCCTTGACGGATGCATGCTTTATTACTCTTGCCGAATATATACTGAACAAAACATATTTTTTAATTCCGTATCTAAACTATTACAGACCCCGAGCGTTAGCTTTCGAAACAGTGAAAGTGATTCTACAATGGAAGTGATCGACTCAAATGGAAGCGCATCGTTCCTTCACTCTAAGAAAAAAGAGTCCTCTGGGTCCTTTCGGATAGTCCTGACTTGTCACTTATATGACTCTCTTCAAAGAGGCATGTTAACTCTCTTCTGGGTCACAGGACTCTCCGAACAGAGTATAGTGATCTCCAAAGAGAGTCATATATGTGGAAAGTCAGTACTCTCCGAAAGGAGTCAAAGCACTCTTTGTTTTTCCTTAGAGTGTTTGACTACAAATGGCCCATAGATTATCCGTCTCACGTGCACTGAGTAGTCATGATTTGTCTATTTACCAATGATTCCTTCAAATTAGAATGATGCACTACGATTGTCGAACAGTTTAACGTGCAACTTGCACAAAAGAACTTGCAGGTAAAACAGACAAAAAAAGGCCTTAAATGCGACGAAACCAATCCACACAATGAGCCCGAACAAATTCTATGACTGAGCCTAAACCTTCACTACGAGATCCACGTTCCACAACAATTCCAATAAAGGCGGGACGACGGCAATGCGTTCCTTCTTTCACTCATACCCGCACATAAGACTCTGCCTTTCTGGTCCCGCACGGCGTATTGACTGCGGCGGATTCGGTGCGCTTATCTTCTCCAGTGAACACGACCGACGTCGCTTCCGTATTACCCCAGGCATTGTCCCTTATGTGAACGCTCGACGACATTCCTCCGCTGGAACAGGATCTCGGAGCACAGCTGAATGGAGAACTTCGCGTGCGGCAATCTCGAGGCATTCATTCCGGCTCGCCTGCATGACTGCAGCGCAGTCGTGTGCCGCCGCCCGTACCGGCTGTCAAAGAAAGTTTCTTGGCATCTGTGAACGCCGAATCGTGCAGGCATGTGCGCTTGGAATGTGTCAGACTAGCTTTTTCTCTCTCTCTCTCTCTCTCTCCTTCCTATTCAAGTGATAGGTTGTACGTAAATTTTTTTACATTGTCGGAAACAAATCAACCTCTTCTCTCTTCTTTATCCTCCTCTTTATCTCCCTCTTCTTCGTTCAAACGGCGCAAAAAGACGAAGTTATGCGTGACAAAACACATTGAAAAACAAAATTCGACATTCACGCATTTTCAGCTGTAAGCTATGGGGAAAATTCATTGCTAGGGCGACCGGAAATGCGTTGGTCCCGGGTCCGAATGCCAGAGCAGGGCAAATTTTTTGTCTACTCAGTAGCTCGTCTTTCTATAAGATCAATGATAATTTTCTTATTTGCTTTGCGTGCTGCAACGTGATAAGTGCCAAGTTTTTTTTCTTTCGGAACCTTTCCCCCACTTTGCTGGATTCAGCAGGACTAAGTTGACAAAAAATAATCGCAGTTGCAGATCAAACAGATGGACAGATTCACCGTAAGATAGCAAAGTGTAACAGAAATGTGATGGCAATTCAGGAGATCATGACGTGAGCATTGGACGGTTTGATAAATTTCATACCTGCAGGCCCAAACAAATGTTATTCATTCAAAAGATAGCGAATCCATCGTGACCAGCATGCGTAAAGCAAACGATGCGATGCGCTCGCCATTAACATAATAATAATAATAATAATAATAATAATAATAATAATAATAATAATAATAATAATAATAATAATAATAATAATAATAATGTCGCTAAACCACGATATGATTATGAGGGACGCCGTAGTGGAGGACTGGAAATTTCGACCACCTGGGGTTCTTTAGTGAAGACACACACAAAAAAGTTCAGCTGCATTTTAAATGCTGTGCGCAATGGTGTAACCTTCAGTTTTACTGCGAGGGAGGACTTTTAAGCGAGAAACGATGCAATTACTGACTTCGGGATGCGTCCCTAATGTTTCAGCTCAACTTTACCGTGATCACGCGTTCTTTTGAGAGAAACTACTGCGCTTCTAATAAGTTCCTTATTAAAACGAAAGCCTTATATGTCTAAATAGTCGAAAAATTCAGCATAGCTGGTGTCACCACGAATGGTGTCACCACGAAAAATTCATACAGTCTATTATGCATACACCTAAATCGAATTCAAGGCGAAAGCTTTCTTATTTTTCTTCTCGGTCTATGTATTGATCCTGCCCCGCCCTCCCACGAAAGCTCTCTGCACCTAACGTGGTTTTGCACTGCCTCCAGGATCGGAGGCATTGCAAGCTTTCTGCGCTTCACCAAGTTTTACACTGCCTCCGTGATCGGCCCATCTTTGACCAAGCGACAGTGTCATGCGATGACGTCATCATGTGATGTCACGTTATGTGACGTCATGATGACGTCACAATTTTCGTCGATTTTTCACATCCTTCACTACGACTTCATATGGTGACGTCATCACGTGATGATTTTTTTGCGTCACTCGTGTTGACGCCGACGGCGCGGGACGCTGACGCCGACGGTCAATTTTGGCGTTTGATGAGGCATCTAAGGCTTTCGCCTTAAAATGTCCGCGAACATCGCGTGAGGCCTGCTGTAATCTACCGCCAACGTCAAAGTAACAGAATGAGCTGGAGCGATGAAGTTAAGAAGTTCGCAGAAATAAAATAAAATCAGCTCGCGCAAGATAAGCGAATGGGAGATAGTTGGGAGATGCCTTCGTCCCGCAGTGAACATAAAAAGATGGCTGAGAATGATGATGATGATGATAATGTATCTGTACAAGCAACGCAGTTAACCGTGCGCTGCTTTTGCCGCAAGTCTCGGCCATTATTATGCGCACCGCTTTCGTGCCGAGACCGGAGCGCATAAAAATTTGTCCCTGGCCTATGCACTCTCTGAACGGCCTCGCACAAGCAGCAAATTTAAACGCAGTTATTCCCGCTGTGCTTTATAAAAAACCGTCTTCAACGTCAGGCGCAAAAATATGCCTCCCTGTTCGCGAAACTGCCGTCGAAGTGGTGAATCAACGTAGTATTTTCAGCATTAGCTGAAAATACTACGGTATTAAGGTCAACCCCAAAGACGACCTAAGCAAGTTACGAAAAATAAGCAGCATATACGTGGTTCACTGAGCGGTATTATTTTACAACACCCAAGTTTTATACCGGCTGACACCATGAAAACTTTCGCTGAGCCTGAAATATCTTGCAGGGAATAATAGCCTGGTGGGGCTTTCGCCTCGCTGCAAGCACAAACAGAAAGCGTGATGCTAGTGCCACAGTGCCGACGAAGCGTGTCCGCGTTCAGGCATCTTTTTTCCTTTCTGTTCATTTCTTCCCTTCTTTTTCTTTCTCTCGCTCTCTCTTTCTTCACACCGCATCTTCTTTCGACAGCCTGGAATAAAGGACTGCGCCGACACAAGCACACTCTTATCTTATTTTGATTTCTTCCCGCCATCCATGTCGTACGTTTCTGGCCTCAGTGTTTTGATTCTGCCTCTATGGAGTAAGCCATGTTATAATTCAGAAGTCTGAAGATGGCTTGTCCTTTTTCTTCGTACCATGTACTAGCTTTTTAGAGAGCATAGAAAGACGTTAAAGTACGTGCAGTTTTCTCCTCCCATATCTCGGGCCTTCCTTCTAACTCCCTGCGTAGAAGTATGTAGCGGTAATATGTGCTATCGAGAAAGGTCCGTGCCGTTCATAAAGCAAAACACTGCTGCCTCCCTTACGTACATATGCGCGGCGTAAGCCACCATATAAAAAAAAACACCATCCATAAAATAGCAAAGGACTTCTAAACTCTGATGCCCATCCTTTCATGCAAAGCATTCTATATGCACGGCTTGCAAAAATTTGCTCACTACATGAAAAAAGAGATAGTAGACATCTATATAGGGTGGGCCAGCTAACTGCAGCCACAGTTTTAAAATATGCCTACGCACTCAATGACGACGTGACCAAATGCGTGTTGCTGACTACTGCATGGAGTAAGTCGCACAATTTTGTTTTGTGTTCTGATGAAGTGCTTAATTATGCAAGAATAATTAACCATCTTTTGAAGAAACGAAGCTGGGCGAAGAAATCCTATGAGCAAGTTATATATATATATATATATATATAATATATATATATATATATATATATATATATATATATATATATATATATATATAATGGCTTCGCGTTTGTTTATATTATATTAATTTGATGTTATTGCCAACAAACCTTGACCGGCTGACAGACGTTTTTCACCTCGAGATTACTGTATCATGACTTTCTTTCCACCTCTGTTCCCCAGAAACAAGAACTCATGAAGAACGAGTCTTAATAGCCTATTTAAGGGCGCCTTCAAGACGTTTTACGAAAATTGCGAACACTGCCTACCGTATCTAACACTAACTGTAAATGCTGTTATTAGTGTTAAGTGCTCCATCTGTTATGTCAAAATCGACCCACTTCTCCACTTCGATGCTGTTTCCACAAGCCTAGCAGAGTCAAAACAAACACCTTCCTTAAAAAAATAGCTACAACACTTTCGATTATACTTTGTCCTTGGCGTTGGATGAGAGTACGCGACAATGCCAAATCTGGTAATCTCTTCGTAGCAATCATGGCCGCCGGCATACGTAATGGTAAGGTATTAAGGCTACTTAAATCTCTCTAATATACAGACGGGTGTGAATAAGGCGCCTAAATTATGTATGTTTGAAAATATGTGCAGGACTTTTTCGTTACAGTGCTCTGAACACTGCGCTATGCAAGTGGGAAGACATTCCCGAGACACTGAAGCGCTCAAGGTAGCTCCGTTGAAGAAACACGACGCCGCTTTCTTGAATGATGATAATGAACTTCACAATAGCGTCTTATAAGCGCTGAAACTCTCGATTAGAAAAGGGTGAAATGCCGACGAGGCCTAGAAGACGCTGCATTGTTTGCCAACAGGATGGTTTCTCCGGAGCCATCACTGCAGTGTCCAAGTGCCTTCACTCGCTCCATTGTTCCCGAAACGTGAACAATAGAGTGAACTGCGAGTGGTAGGGATGAATGAGCGAGACCCGTTTCCTCTCTCCCTGTTTCTCTCTCGCTAATGACCTGCGATCGAGGGAGAAAAAAAAACACTATCGAAAGCACTGTTTACCTACCACGATGGCAATGAGAACTCGTGATTGAGCTCGAACATATTAACAAACGCTTCCGGATGACAACACCGTCTCCATCACGCACTCGAGGAAAGGTGTCCGCAGTTGGCTGAATAGCCAATTTAGCAGTTCAATTAAAGTTAGATATTGCTTTAAAGTGTAACCTGAGGCAGGGAAACAGTGGATCTCGGCTTGTATTCACGTCTGCAGAAACGATTCGGAGCTTTCTCGCGTATTGAGCTCCACCGTTAAATATGTCTTCCCGACGTTAAACCAGTGAAGCAGCTTGCAAGGAACGCTGGCGTCTCCTATTGCAAGCTGGCCTCCGCTACAGCCTCACGACCGGATATGAGCATTTGATAAATGATGTCACGTTCGACAAAACACTGCTTCAATTCATACACAACACGGGCCTTACAGCGCTCATTTAATACGCGTATGTGTACACTAAGAATTAAGCGTTATTAGAAGTCTTCATCGAAATAGGGGAAGTTTATAAAAATGTCCCTATGGCTGGATTGGAACGCGAGGCTTCCAGTACTAAGAAACATGATGCTCCAGCCCCAAAGCTACAAACGCTTGCCACGACACGCGGAATAGATGACCATGAATGCCAGGTTAACCCGAAAAAAAAAATGCTGTCGGTACACATGTGTTTGCTGGAGCCTAGGTGCGCTCCATAATAATCTTGTGGCATCATTCGCAAGCGCACTACACAATGCTAACTGTTATTTACTCGGGGATATCATATTGTCGCTGTACTTACCGTGATCCTCATTGGCATATCGTCGGTTACAGCCGCGCATTGAAACGCATGGAGTGTTCAGAAAAAAATGGCGATTGAATTCACTAGCTAAGTCTACAATTATTTGCCGCATAAATAATTTATATTGGCGAACGTGCACTCTAGCGAGTGGTATTGCGCGTCATCTTTACTGCGACGTCACCTGTATAACGAAGAATTTCGAAGGTCCCCGACGCTATGTTATGAAGGCGTTGGGTTTTATAGGAGCACTTTATCGGTTTAACGCACATTTTTATCTGCCCGCTTGCTACGCCAGCCGGCACAACACATCTTTTGTTCATGTTATCAGCTGCTCCTTTATTGACAAAACGTGGCCTATATATCTCCATGCACCAACGCATAAATGTATACTTTTTAAATATACACCGCATGTATATATACCGGACCCAGCGGCTCAAAGTATGAAGGTGCATTGCAGTTTCAGTCCCTTCTATGCCGAGCCTATTTCAAGCCTTCCGGAAGCGCAATATTTGCAAGATGCGACGAAGCTAAAGTGGCTTTCTTCTTGCAATGCCCTTGAAAGCGTTCTTTTTTATATATTTTTTTTGTGTGTGTCAAAGTAGGCAGTATGCCTCAGGGATTCCTTCTTATCTATAGTCGACTTAAAATCTCATTTTCTTAGACGTCGCTTCAATGCTCGGCAATGGCTGCGCAGTAAAGTGTATTCTTTCTCCCTGTCCTGCTGGGCATGCACTTTAGCATGCATGCAAGGTACTGAGCGAGCGTTCATCGACTTCGACAGCGGTCATAAATTATTATCTTCCATGCCTCGTGTTCCCTCCAACCATCGCTTATACTCTGTCTGTATCATCCTTTGCGTGTTTTTGTTTGAGGGTGGCAGAATAGGGACGTCGTGAGCCGCATGCAGGACTTCATCAATCAGTCTGTGTTATAGCTGGGAGCAGCGAATAACTTAAAGCTTTACAGCGAAAGCTGTTATGAGGTCACAACAGCCGATTTTAGTGCTGTAGTTGTCCGCCGCCGCCGCCGGTGTCCGCAACCGCTATCGAGTGAAATAGAGAAATGAAATGAGACAAACATTTCTAAGATCAGATGAGATTTGAACCCGGGCCCCCTGCGTGGCAGTCGAGTATTCTACCACAGAGCCACGCCGGTGCTTGAAACTAGTTCACAAAAAGACGCAAAAATACAAGCGTCACATCGGTCAAGAAATCGCGTTAACATGTGTAACATAGCGTGGTAGAAGACTAAAGTAACAGTCAGGCGTCACACAATGCGAATTGCGTAACAAGTTGGTCATTTAAGGCTTCCAACTCATTACAAAGGACTCAGCCATAATTCTTCATCATCATCAACCACAGCATCAACAAAGTGCACATAATTCCCTACACATGTGCAGCAGATACCTCGCTTCTCCGCAGAATAACTAATAATGGCATAGTGGGTGCTTCCCTACTTCACAAAAATTATGATTTATGGTGTAGTGGGTGCCATGCATCTGTACTTGTAGTAGTTGCCCCAATGAGTTTCACTAAAGGCTCCGCTGCGTGCTAACTGCGCGCACCTCAATATATATGTTATTAGATGCGAAGTATCTTATAGCGGAGCTCAAACCGATGGTGGCGGTGCTGGTGGTGGTGTGCGGCGTGACCACCCTTACTGCGCATGAGCAAACCCTCTCCACATACCTCCTCTCCACACACCTCCTCCCCACTCCCCCTTTCCACTCGCCTCCACCTCTCCCTCTTTTCCCTTCTCCCTCTTTTCCCCTCTCCGCTCCCCCTTTCCACTTCGCCTCTCCCCCCCCCCCCCTCTGAAACGCGGGCTCGACATGCCGAAACGCTGCTTCGCATCGCCTCATGATCCCCTTTAGCGGGAGATGGTGTGCTCCTCTCCTGCGCAACGCCGCGATGAGCGCCAGCGCATGCGCGTCCCCTCCCCCTGTCTCTCCTACGCTCTCCCCCTCGCGCGCCTGACGTCCGCGTTCCCCGCTCGCCATTAGAGAATTAACGGCAAGGCTAGAGGTAAGACACGACGCACGTAGCGTTCCTCTTCGCGTTCAACGACGCGAGGTCGGTAGCATGCCCAACGAACACCAACGGAACGCGATCGTGCAAGTGCTCCGGCTTCGCATCGCCTCACGGTCCCATTTAGCGGGAGACGGTGTAATTTTTTTTCATCCATCCATCCATCCAGAAAGGCGGCTCTTCGAGCTTTCGCCGTGACTGTGCTGCGTGTTCCGCACAGGCCTGGCGTTTTTTCGTGGCCGAAAACGTAACAAGCTTTCTGAGCCGGCGCAGAATGCACCACAATGTACTCCATCGTCCAAAGATGATTTGCACGATGAAAGCCCACAAGTCCATGCTCTGTTGAGATCTCTCATAAACACCACACACACTCTGCTCAACAGAATGACAACTCTATCAGTTCAATGCGCACTGCAAGTTCCATATTCCTAGGAGCCAGTCCTTGCAACCCTCTTTTAACATCTTGGATTCCCGTCTACTTCAAGACAACCGCAGAGGAACGGATCTCAAATATTTCTCGCTTTTGACTGAGCGGGCGGTGAACGCTGATATGTGTGTGCGCGCAACATTTGTTCGCTCCTTCGTGCTATCTGCATTTGTTTAGCAGCGAAGCTGTTTAAGCTTGGCAAACCTCCCATACCCTGACGTATATAATCGTGAGCACGTGCAAACGCAATAACTCGGCCGGTGCGCGCTCTCTTCATCCCCTTCTTCATCTTCTGCTTCGCTCCTCGAACACGTGCGCATGGCACGCGTTCTCCCGCTGCGTGGGATGCAATAACTCAGATGGGCGAGAGAACGAGTACAGCGAGAGAAGGAAAAAGATAGAAAGAAAGTCAAAAAGAAAAATGGAGAGAAAGAAGAAAGCGAAAAAAAAATATACAGAGACAAAGAAAGAAATAGACAAAGAGGGAGAGAGAGAAAGGCAAGAAAGAGAAGAAAGATAGAAAGATCGAGAAAGAAAGAAAAATAAAAAGAAATGAAGACAAAAAAAGACAGAAAAACAGAAAGAAAGAGAGAAAGAAAAAGAAAGAAAGAGAAAAATGAAGGGAAAAAAAGCAAGGCCACCCAGCTTCGCTATTGGTTCCCGCCTTGCGCCACAAGTGCAAGCTGCGGAAGTTTTTTATTCCCTTCCTCACGTAGGGTAGCAAACCGTGTACAACCTGGTTAACCTCCCTGCCTTTCCTTAGCCTATCTCTCTCCCACTCTAAGGCCTAAATTTTATACAAATGATGACGACAGTCAACGCGCAACTTAGCATAACAGTATTGAAAGTCGCTTACAGATTTTTTTTTAGTCTCCGCGGATCGAAATGCGGCAATTTAGGGCTAAGTAATGCGCGTTCTCATGATTCCACCACTTTCAGTACATGTCATATCACCGTAATTTCTACTCCAACATTTACATGAAAGCCAACATTAGCCTTAGCGACCACTTTCGTAGCGACTTGGCAATCTCGAGCAATTGCTCATGCCAGTCGTTATAGTGAAAGTTTGGATGTCGCGGTTAAATCTGCGATCACTTTACATGCGCCAGCGTTAGCACCACGGGTCTCTCGTAATCTCTACACTGTTCGCGAGACGCATGGGATCGATCGTATTCGGCTATAACACCTGAGAATCTTCCGATACGCCAAGGCGGGTCTTACGCCGAGCGAAGACAAGGCAACAGATTCAGCTGGTGAAAAATGGTCGCCGGAAATCGACACACAGTTGCGCTTGTCAATATTTTCCTTCTTATTTCGTTGACTAACCGAAGTAGTAGATCTCGACAATAAGGGCAGCGTTAATAACTTTTTATTTAACGACTAACGAGTTATAGAGTCGTATTCAAAATAATTCTGGAGGAATAAGAAAGATGAATATGTCACAAACAATCGCGATTGGTTGTGATATGGTTAGGTTGTGTACGTCACCGTTCGAGCTATACATACGAAGCGAGAAGCTTACGCGGTGAGGACACAAATGAAAATGAAAAAAAAAAGAGACTAATAGAGTATTTAATGAACGCCTAGGACAAAATACACATGAGTGAATTGGACACTAATGCATGATACAGACACGAATAAGTTGTTCTTCACTGAGACTATACGGCTGACAAATGAGAGAAATCACGTTTGACTGAGCCCCTCAAGCGCAACTCTGTAAACGAGCAATCAGGAATCAGGAAATTGCTGGAACGTGACCTGAAAACAACCAGTATCTGCGAATTTCACTGCCACCCTGTATAAATTAATGAACGAGAATCAGCCTACAGTTGTACAATCGCCATGCATTGTACAGAAGACTAAATGAAAGCTTATGCACAAGGAATAGCATGCAATGGTGTCTTAGCGTTCTGCTGTAAGCCAGAGCCAGGACATTTACGCACCGATAACTGCTAAAGATGCCACATCGGTCTCTTCTTTTAGCCATTCGATGCACCCAGTATGTTACTTGATTAATTGGTCGCTCTTCAGCATCGTATACGCTGCTGCCTGCCCCATACGCTGGCCTCAAAGAATGTGCCCCCCACCGACTCTTCGATCGGCCTTTGAACTACCGTAGCGGTGTCATCCGCATCTGCTCCTGACAGAAGGAATCGTTCCCCGGCATGTCCGTGCGACAGCGGCTACAGTGCGCGTAATCGGATAATAGAAAAGGCGTAAGAGCAGTTGCACTCACCGCGTCCTCGGCGCGTTACTCAGCGTAAGCGTTAGGAACCCACAGACGACATACTATTTCTCGCACTAATGGCAGCAAGCGCAGAAGCCCCCAGCTGAGGGAACTGCGCTCGTACGGCTAGCTGAACGCCAGATTCACTCGCAGATGCCGGAACCAAGACGCAGACTGTGCTCACGCAGTCTCCCTGCCTGCTGCTATGCGAATTACGAGGCGCAGTCCGTGAGCCGTCAGCCACGTCATGCCGAGAGCGCCGGTTCTCGCCGCATTAGCGAAGCAAAAGCTGAGTCGCAGCACCGGCTGAATTCCACGGACGAACATGACGTGCGCTGGGAAACGTCGTGACGCAACACACCAGCGCTGGTAAATTATGACGATTCTTTCCGCTCCTTAATACGTACGCCATTCTTGTTACGAACAGTTCCCGACCGAATGATCATGTGGATAGCACTGACAGAGCGCTGCTCGTATTGCTGATAGAACGCGACAAGGAAGGATGTTAGAATAAAACTGTTTTGTTGTGCAGTTCTAGTACTTAGTTTCTTACATTTGCCGTAGCAACCATACCTTGGGTTCTACTTTTTTATTTTCTTGATTGTAATGATGACATCAGGTATTCGCGCTTTTATTTGATATCTACGAAGCACTCTCGTTCCTAGGTGTTTAACCGTTTGCAGTAGCGGGTGCGCTTCTATTGACCTACTTCTCCGGCGAGATTGCCGGCGTTTCTGTCTTCTCTTGTCTCCGTGTCTGGACGCCTAACTTTGTTTTTACGATGATCTCCGTCTTCTGCTTTGGCACTCGCTGCTTCAATATTTCTCCCACGCAGCTATACGCGCAGCGATTTGTTCCTGTTACTCGTTAACAGGATTCCCTTCCCGTTTGGACACTCCATCCACAAAAACATTCCTGTAGCTCATCTTTTATGCCATCACGCATTGCTTCCTCGGCACCATGGGTAGCGTCAGTGCTGCATGGTTTCTTTTTCGTAATGGGGGTGCAACCATTCATCACTATTATATCCTTCTTCTTACAGGAGCCTTATTTTTGTCTTGCCATATTTCTGGCTTCTTTAGTGAATGAGGTACATTTTATATCCCACGTGACCTACTTCTTGGGCAGCCGCTGCTGTTGGAATAGCCGCCGCTTTTCATCATTTCTTGTTTCTTTTACGTAACGTTGTCTAGCGGTTTCATGGTTCGCATCTGTATCTACACTATCGCTCCTTTTGTTGCTTTCTTTTTCCTCTATGCGTGATTTGTTCATGCGTTCTTTTTTTATCGGCGTACGATACACTTACTGGTCTTTAAGCATTCCTAATGTCCTTTTACCATTGACCAACAGAGAACGCGAAAGAAAGACCGGAAACGCAGACTGGTTATGTGGAAACATTTCTGGGTAACTCATGTTCACGCGACAAAGGAGCAGAAAAATAAGCGTGAAAAAGAAAGTCTACAGGACGAACGGAGAAGTGAAGGAAAGTTAGTCGAGCACGCTGGCGCTTGCAACATCAAATCAGTGGCGGCATGAATCTCTGTCAAAGCGTATCTCCCAGAAGACCGGACAAATGTTGCCTGTACTGAGGTCGAGGCACAATTTTGACTTATTAAGGCACGCGAGCACGCTGGAGCTATCGCGATACGCGATGCATAACAGTGCACTGGCACCATAGTCACACATTACACAACATAATTCATGAAGCGCAGAACACCGTTTGTCGTGAGCGAACCTAATTGGCATTCTATCCGACCTGCGTTCGTTTCTCTTGCTGTTCTCTTTCTTTAAACTGTTAGCTTAGGGTAGTTCGTATTCGCATGTTTATGGGTTCTGATCTTATTGTTTAATTTATTTATTTATTTTATTTACAGGTTCTGCAGGCCTATACTTAGGACCAAGCAGGAGGGGCTACAACAACAAAAAAAGTACAATGTCACAGCACTTAATTAGACAACTTATAGTGCACTTGCACAACAGTGTTACGGCACATAAACAGTGATCAGAACACTCATGCGCAGCAGAAGTCAACTAACTACATTATTCGGGCACTGCGAATACACACCATATGGATACATCATTCAGAACTAAACAAAAAAAGTTTCAAGCTGTTTTTCAATATCTTCGGACTGAAAAGCACTTATTGGCAAAGAGTTCCAGTCAGCAATAGTCCTAGGGAAAAAACTATTTTTAAAAGCAGTGGTACGGGCAAAAACAGGCGCCAATGAATATTTATGCTTATGTCTTGTTTTTCTAGAAGATAGAGGTTTCACACAGTTGGGCAGACTTGTTGTAACTTTACCGGAAAGAATTTTGTGTAGGAACGTTAACCGATTAATTTTCCTGCGAGTTTCCAGTGTTTGGATGTCGTTCAGTTGCATAAGTTGTGTTGGCGAATCATATCTTTTATATTTGCTAAATATAAATCTGACAGCCTTCCGTTGAACTTTTTCAATCAAGGCAATATCTTTTTTACATTGAGGGTCCCAAACAACCGAGGCATATTCAAGTTTTGATCGAATGCAGGTGTTATATGCCAATAATCTGGTCTCCTTCGTGGAGGATTTAAGTTTCCTCTTAAGAAACCACAGTTTCCTAAGTGCAGCCGTGCATATGCTTGTAATGTGGTCTGACCACGTAAGTGACTTTGTCAAGATGACTCCTAGATATTTGTATTTTTCTACGTCTTTGAGTGGGTTATTGCGGAGAAAATAAGTATAAAGGCTGGGAGTTCGTTTTCTTGTTATTCTCAAGATAACTGTTTTGTCACTATTAAGTTCCATGCCCCAGTTTTGACACCACTCGTCTATACTTGTAAGAGACTGTTGAAGTAATATGTGGTCATTTACACAACATATTTCTTTAAAAAAAAATAATAACTTATCGTAGACAATAACTCGTAGTTAATAACTTATCGTAGACAACCTCTTTATTTTGCGAAACGAAGTAGTAAAGCATCTCTCAATATAGATTCTTGTTAGCTATGTCGATTTTAGCAAGTAAAGGTTATATCAGAATGCGAGTTCGTGTAGGCAGCGCAATAACACGGAAGCATCGTGTTGGCAAACAAGGAAAGATGACGATCCGCGAAAGCCATTTTCACAGGATTTCAGGAATTGGAACCAATGCCTACAGTGAACTTTAGCCTTTTCACGTAGACATGGAAACTTAGGATAGTTTTGACAGCGACGAGACCAACCGCACGTACACAAGAGTAACAGGTAAAAAACAAACAAAATAAGTTTTCTTTTCTCTACCAACTGTGAAAAATGGGAAGTGCGACCACTCAGATAAGGCCACCTATTCCATAATCCTAGCCAAGGAAGATAATATAGAGACAAGAAAAAAAAAACAAAGTAATACAGGCATTCGAAAACGAATCAGTGTTAGCGTAGATTGCCTGTTCACAACAATGTTGACGTTTACACGGCATAATGTTTTTGCCACGCTTGTGGGAAACGCACTGAAGATGCAGTCCCCAAGCTTATTACGTTTTTTTTCTTTCCTTTTTTTGCGCAGCATGACAAGTAACCACAGCACTTGAATATGTGTAACGGCGGCAACTGCAGACTGACGTCGTGGTAAATAGCGTTTCAAAACAGGCGCTTACCTAAGAGGTGGTTAACATTGAAGGAATAAGTTCAGATACAGTGCAACACTCAAGAGACGTTTCCCTAACAAGCTTCATGAAAGAAAAATTCCAAATTAAGAAGCTTCACATGTAATGCTGCCTTTGTGAAGCTTCATTCAAATTCCCCAGGCTCCTTCCCCAAACGGGTCCCGTGCTATTGTTTCATCTACATCACTGTTGTTCTTATACCTCCGCCACGGCCAAACATTCATTTTACAGCGCCAAAGACTCGCTGTCACTACCACCAGCGCGGAAATGGCTTTCGATGTCGCGAACGGTGACAGCCCAGCCATTACTTCGATGAAAACACCCCAGCCACGCCCATTCCAAAAGAGCTCACGCTGAGACCGACGAGATTTGGGCGCTGTCGCCTTGTTTCTTTAACGGACGTGGCCGTAGAAAGATGTCTCGAATAACCCGAGCTGCGGCATACTAAAGTCAACGCCCCACAAGGACAACGCGGGAAAAAAAAAAAAAGATGACACAGGCTGCATCGCTGCAGAAAAAGGGTACATGCATGAAACTTTACGGAGGCCTGATGGTGGCGTTGGAAAACGCGGTCGACCTCGTGGCCACAGTTCTTTCTCATCTTCATCTCTACACCTACTGTACAGCTCAAGGAAGATCTGATTCGTGGGCGCCAAGCATGAGTGAAGGGTCGCAGGCTGTTCGCCTGACTCATCTTTAGTTTTCCTCGTTGGTTATGGTTACACCACCTGGATTTCCTTATAGTGCAAATCTGAGTACCGGGCTTTTCCCGCCGCGGTGGTATAGCGGTTACGGTGCTCGGCTGCTAACCCGAAGGTCGCGGGTTCGATCCCGGCCGCGGCGGTCGCATTTCGATGGAGGCGAAATGGTAGAGGCCCGTGTACTTAGATTTAGGTGCACGTTAAAGAACACCAGATGGTCAAAATTTCCGGAGCCCTCCACTGCGGCGTGTCTCATAATCATATCGTGGTTTTGGGACGTAAAACCCCAGATATTATTATCTCGCATTTAAGCTCCATAGAATCAAATGAACATAACGAAATTCGCCGGCGCGTGTGTTCTCAGTTTAGCTGTAGGTCCACTCTCATTTTCCGCTTTAAACTACCAGTAGCGGGTGCTTGTAGCGAGCGCATAGGCACATAAATTATACGAGTGGTTTAAGTAGTCGAAGCACTACGGATCCTCTCTACTGTCGAATTTGCGTATTTGAAGATAAGGGCAACAACTGGAAAAAACTGGCCAGATATCTCGAAGCGAGCGCGGAATCCCACAAGCGTCTCCGAGCATGGCAGAAACCCTCGAGCTCGCCCGAAATCGCAAACAGCGTCAGCACGCGGCCAATGAACTGGCAAAAAGAAAGGAAACAGGCTCGATGCCAGATATGCGTTTCACGATGCAGGATCGTTTCTCATGGGAGCATCGCCTAAGCGGATCAGAGCTCTTCGCTGTACCACGCTGACGGCGCGTCTTAGTTGATGCTCTGTTAGGCTCGCCACAGCTGTGCTTGCAACCGATAAGATGCCGAGCGAAGTAGTTTGCTACGGTTATAGGCGAAGAGCAGCCATACATAACCGCATTACCGGTCTCGAAGGGCGAGGACTTTCGATGCTGTCTAACCGGGCGTACCTTCGTAAAAGATGAGAAAGTGCCAGCTCGCGTGCTCCGTCAGAAGTTATATGCAAGGGATCGAAGATTCTGCACCGACTGTGTCCTTGGTATATAGGCTTCCTACGACATTCGTTTCCTTCTCTCCTATCTTTTTTTTTCTTTCTATGCCTCTTTCCCGTTCCCCCCGCGCGGGGTAGCCAACCGGAAACTACTCTGGTTAACCGGCCTGCCTACTGCCTTTCGGTCTCCTTCCAACCGTCCGTACTGCCTTCGTGCGTCTTGCCGAGAGAAGGTCAGTGCATAGAGGTTTTTGTTCTTGTCATTTTCCGTCCGCCATGGTGGTCTATTGGTTACGGTGCTCGACTGCTGACGCGAAAGTCGCGAGATTGAATCCTGGCTACGGCGGCCGCATTTCAACGGAGGCGAAATGCGTGTACTTAGATATAAGTGTACGTGAACAAACACCACATGGCCAAAATTTCCGGAGCCCTCCACTACGGTGTTCCTCATAATTATATTGTAGTTTTCGGACGTAAATCTCCCACGATTATTATCGCTGTAATTTTCCGTTCATTAAGTAGGCAATGAGCAGGGTTGAGAATATGTCGGGTGAAGCGCATGGTCGCGTGATACGTTTGTTCGAACGCGGCCGCGCTGGATCGGTTTCCTTCCAGCGCCGCCGTGGTTCGAACATGGCTTTTAAAAACATTTTGGGCTGTGCTTAAGAGAATAATTGGAAGAACGATTTATTGATTACTGAACAATTTTCTCAATCGTACCTTTCATCGTCAGATGCTGATTTAGGCCAATGCCCTGTTCACCTGAATATTGCACCGCTGACTTCCTAGAGTAACATTTTCTTGAGCTGGCTGGTGCATTGCATATAATAAGTGTTGGAGTTTTACGTCCCAAAACCACGATATGATTATGAAGGAGGCCCTTGTGGAGGGCTCTGGAAATTTCGACCACCTTGGGTTCTTTAACGCATTAATGCGACCGCCGCGGCCGGGATTCGACTTCGCGACCCTTCGGGTCAGCAGTCGAGCACCGTGATCACTTGACCACCATGCCGGGTTAACCATCGTATGTAGTGTACTTCAATAGCCTAAAAGGTTTTCAACATTTATACAGCGACTAAGGGATGCCCGATGTACTGGAATCCACTGTTTGCTTGAAGAACATGATCCGAGACATACATCCCGTCAATCTCGTGAAGACAAACTAATTGAAATGTTGGAGTGAGACAGAAGTAGCGAGTGAAATTTAATACTGGGTCACATTTTATTACTAATACGAAAGGCATGTACTCGATTATATTATCTCGGCAAGGACAATCGTAATAATTCATTTATGCATTTACCGTCACGATGCATCGTCTGAGACTGCAAGAGATGCCGTGAGGCTCGGGAATAATTTAGGCCACTGCGATAGTATTAATGTACAAAGGTGGTCAAAAAATTCCCACGCGGCTATTCCATGTAATCCTATGTCAACGCAGGCGGGGAACATTGACCAGCCCTGTACGTGCGCCGGGAATCCTGCCTGTGATATTGTGCTTAGCAGCGAAGCGTCACGGCCCGACTGGGACGGCTAGGAGCCCGTTCACCGTGCTCTGCTTGTTGGGCATATGCAGCTTGTTTGGTTACACCGTTTTCTTAGCAGTGTTTATTTGTGAAGTGCTTACGAAAGCGTTGGCACGTTATTGACGTCAGTGGGGGATCAGGGGCACTGTGAATGCTTTGCGAATAGCAACCGAAAACTGAAAATCACCGGTAGCAAACCAGTCACTGGAACCGATATTTAACGCTCTTTTTTGTAACGTACGGTTACTCACCCATACGATACCAAGTGCTTCGCCCACTCGTCATGACTCACTTCGTGGAGATGCGATGCGGGGATTCTTTTTCTACCCGCCTGTCCATTCTGTTATCTTCTCCTTTGTGGTTTGTTCGTTGCTTTTGTGTATTTTATTCTGTTCTATTTCTATTTATTTTTGCGTTTCGTTTTTCCGGTGTGGATGGCCCTTTTCCACCCGTTCAGTTGGCGCGATCGACCAAAACAGTGGCACCGCGTTACCGTGTCTTTCGAGATCATATCAGTTTTCGAGAAACCTGAACGGCCAAAACGGTCCCTGCAGCGGTCGCTAAATGCCAAACAAGCAATTTCCTGTCCCAAAAGTAACTTCACAGGGGGTCACTGGCCCCTACCAATGTTACACAATAAAGAAAATTTATGCTTTATTGTTCGTCGCAGCCGTATGTAGCCTAACGGTATGAACTACGCGCTCAGGTTACCGTGTATCGGACGCGTATAAAGCATTGTATAGCTACATTGTACGACCCTTTAGGACAAGACACCTATACACTCCCAGGTTCATCTCAGCTGTCACAGCAGTGTATTTTTTGTACACGTACTTTATTATTACTTTTGGGCATTTAAGGTGTTTTTGGCTGTTTACTACGTCTCGTAACACTACGCTGTAGGTACTCGCTGAAAACAACGCAGGTATTGTGGAGAACAAGGAGCGTAATAAAGCTCTGTTGATGAATATATACTGAGACTGTTCAAAATAAAAGCGGGTGTAGACGATACGGTACTGAGAACTTTATTGAAAGCATCCTGAGAAGTTCCACCCTTAGAGCGACGATAAAAAAAAATGGAGAAGGAATGTGACAGGCACGCGTGTGTATCCCTAATAAAATACTAGCGCCAACTTCTATTTGGAACAAACAGTTTTACTGCAGCAAATGTTTAACTTTCTTGTTTTCCAAACTACCCTCCCCCTACGCGTGTAGGAAGGATATGATATATTCAGAGGACTAGTCGCAAGACCGATATGTGCATACGACAGGCGTTTGAGATTTAAGAGGGTGGTCTAGCCGGCCGAGACAGCGCTGACATAGCCGATGATAGAGTGGATGGTACACAGGCTGAAGGAACGTGTATTTCTTCAGGAACCCGTTTCTAAGGCATGCGAGCGTCTAATATTTTATCTCGGCCTGTTGGTGCACCATTACCCGTCCCCTGACAGCCTTATCTTCGCTCTTCGATAACTTACAAGCCATTCCTTTTCTAAAGAACACATACTTGTTTAAAAGTTGTCTTCGGGCTATTTGCTGTACCCATTCCTCCCCTCCACTAAGTATTTCACGGAGAAGCTTGATTGCGAGCCCCGGTTCCGTTGTCAACTCATCTATCATTTGTAATCCATTTCCGTTCGCAGAGCGGGACTATTTGCTCTCATTCCCTTCTGGCTGCCAGGATTTGCTTTCACCGATTTCAGTTTACTCCTTGATATAAAATCTTCTCTCCTGGCTCTCGTGCTGACGTTGCACAAATAGGCAAAATATAGAAGTCTTCTTAGTGCCGCCACGTGGGCTCGACCTCTTAATCCCCCAGCGTTTGCTTTCTCTCCGTGTTTCGAGCCACCTTTGTGCTATCATTGCTTATGCGGGGTCACTTATTCACATTCCCATTCTTATCCTGTTCCTGTGATTCTCTCCTGATTTCGGAACACGTTTGCTTTATTGTCACTGTTTAAACGAGGCTATTTCCTTAATGTTTGTTATCCCTTCCTGTGTTTTCGCTAGTCAAGGGCAATGTATTCGTATCGACTTGTGTTGCTTTCGCTCTGAGTGCCCTTGAAGATACTGTAATGTCTAAGTCCTTTGTTTCTATGTACGCCTACCTTTCTCGAGCAAATGGGCGACAACATGTTCCAAGGAAATAAATACGTACGATCCACCGACATGTCAATTGATAACAACGTATGATTCAGTTTTCAAATTGATATCCCGGAATAAGAGTAGTGAAGCTTGTAGCCTGAATATGTTTTGGACGGATATTTTCGGGAGAAAAAATTGCCTATTTTGCAAAGGAAATGAGGCAAGTATGGCTCCTTGGCTGAGACAACACTGACGCAGGGTATAATCGAGTTTACTAGCACACAATTCCCAATTGGTCTCCTGGATTCAGTTATAACGTTACACACGTGACCTGAGCATGCCTTTAAGCGACGGGATTGGCTAGCAATTGAACCTTATTCAAAGGTAAATGAACAAATTTAACCTCTTCGCTGAGGCGATATTACCCTGGCTTCTATCGCTAAGTTTTCAAAGACATAATTTATCCGCCGGTTTCGGTTACAACAGTTACATAACTTGGTTGGGTACCTGAGGTACCCAACGGTTACATAAGCTCAGTATGTTGCGAATGAACATGATTAGCAAGAACTAGTAATTTTGGAAGGGTACCTAAGCGAAGTACGACTTGGTCACGGAAACTAATCCAACGCAGTGTGTGACTCAGTTTCTAAGTGCAGACTTAATTTCCAGGATTCCGTTATGTCGATGAGGCACATAATTTGAGTATGTCTTGAAGGGATGTTATTGGCCAGAACTTATACCCTGCGCAAAAGTAACTGAAAAAAGTATTACTTTGAGCAGTCAGATTATTGCGCCGCGCATCATTATGATTGCAAGCACTGAAGTGATCTCCAGTGACTTGGTTATAACAGCTAGTGACGCATTCGCTTGAATATGCTTTCAAGAGACATCATTGGGGAGAAATTTTGGTTGGAAATCACGTTGGCGCAGTACAATGTGTAGATCGGGAACGCAGAGCCTATCAGCTGCATGAGCCAGACAGCAGCTACATTTTTTCTGACGACTAAGCCCATGTTGCGAAGGTCCTTATTTAATCGTATCTGTTAAAGCGGTATCGAGAAACCAACGAAGAAAAAGAAGCAGAATCGCGAAAAAAATTGCTGCAAAAATAATGACACCAGCACGTCGGTACTGCAAGAGGGACTGGCATACAACAAAATAAGAAAGATATAATATCTTAACAAAAAGACCACCTTAAAGCGGTAGCATATTATAACGTCATAAAAACATGTAGCGGGAAACATATACCATAAGTTACAACATAGTGTGAGCGAAATAATACGCAAACGGGCGTGTAGAAATAGGCCTGCAACATCACGTTCCATAGTGCGTGCAGCTGTGATTCATTCTGGCGTCATGAGGGCTGTGGCTATTTCGTGGCTTGACCCATTTGATTGCCCATGAGAGGAAGATGGCGGGACGGGGGGGGGGGGAGATGCTCAAAGAGTAAACAAGATGGAAATTAATGATGGCCATTTGGGATCGCCTTGGTTTCGTCGTCCTTGCTTCTCCCATTTCCTTTCCGTTCCTCCAGCAACACAGTGCTCAAGCCAAGTGCCGGTTTCGCTATTAATTTTGCCTCCTTCTGTATATAGCTGCAATCACGCGACTCGTGACCACTTGTGTAATAGACAATGCTGGGTTCTTATCTCCGCCGGTCATACATTTGGGCCCCACATCAGGGTGAAACGTGCAGCAGCTAGCAAGGTAGGTTGTTTGTTACGCGATGACGTGTAAAGTGTGACGAATATGGTGCCCGCCATCAAAGAAGGAAGAAAAGGGTAAAGGAAAAACAGTGAGGTTAACCAGAAGAGATCTTCGATTGGCTATCCTGTACTTACGAACGGGAGAGGTGGTACAAGAGAAAGAGAGAAATATCCACCAAAACTCCAGAAACTCGTGATGACTATAACAATGTCCTAATAACACGCAGAAAGGTTATCAGTGTCAGTAAATTTTGGTACCTCTAACAAAACCTAGCAAAGCCTTTGTGGCTGCTCGCGTTAAATTCCTTGTAGGAAATAGAATAGATAGCAAGGAGGAGCTTCAGGAGTGAGTTCGAAGCATGTATTCAGTGCACCATGCGCTTCACCGGCCCGCTACCTGCTGCAAGTTCACGCCCAGAAGGACGTCAATAAAGTTTTTCCGTTCCATTCCATCCCCACAGTCTCTTTTGTGACATATACACAGAAGGATCACAAAATGCCTTGTCAGCTGCGAAACGACTGAAAGCATAACTTAGCAATGAGGCATAACTCGTTGTTTTGCTTCACAACATGGTAAACTATATCTGCTGGGTTCCCCATAACAAATTTTAAAGCCTTGGTTCTACGCAGTTCACCACGAGGGAACGCCCTAGCACCTTCAAACCTGGTGTAGTGTATTCGCGACATACCGAATCTGAACTCGTGGATCCAGGCAGGACGCTAAAAAGAGAGAACTTTTTAACTCGGGCGTCATGTGTGGCCGGCTGACCAAAACTTGTCGGAGTGTCGCTACTTCTGACTTTGAAAAAAAATAAGAAAGAAAAGGATTCTGCATGGAGCCTCGACGGATAGCGAACGCTTCGAAAAGCTCGTGTGGTTGTGTCCATTCATATGCACAAATCGAAAACACCCTCTCTACGGTATTGAATCCTTAGCAGACTACCATAAAATGAGAGACCAATTGACCTGCCAAGTCCGAGTTTCTTTTGCTAAAAAACATGCTAAATTAAAGACCGTCAGTTTGAGTTTGAAGTTGAGCTACAGTTTTTATGATCTCGTCCACGCTTCTCGCCCCGGGCACTAAAATTGATTCAAAGTTATTACGGATGTTTTCAGCTCGCATAATAGTATTCTTAAGTGGAATGCAAACGCTTTCATTTAGAGAAAAACAACCAAGCTAAATAACGGAGTAACTAGAAATTAATTTTCATCGCACACTCCACGGAGGCCACTGAAGAAACGCGTTTTTCGACTCTGCCAGTGTGGAAATACGACCACCTACCGCGGCCGGTAATGGGACCATCGAATTTGATATTGGCAGAACATCAAATCCACTAAGACACCCTTGGCAACTGGGTTAGGTGAAATTTTCTTCAACAGCAATTGTCCTAAAAAAGCACCGTTTCATGACGTGACACATTTTACATTCTGCGAACGAAAGAAAGCATAATACGCTGATATAATTTCCTACTACGTATCGTGCTCAGTACTCGAGCCCACCTTGCAGGACATACATCTACAGCTGTATATTTAGCGAATAACGGCTTCGTTGAAGGCGCGGCCTTAAAGTTCATAGGCAGTCAGGGCTTCTTGGTGTCCACGGTCAATGACGATGAACGGCCGCTAACAGGAATATTGCTCCCCACTCACTCACACGCCTGAGCCATTTGCCGTGGTTTTGCTTTTACGCCAGGCAATACGACCTTCTCACGTGCGCCAAACCTAGAGCACGACAAATTAGGTTTCGATCGGGTCGGCTGCTTCCATTACTCCGATATGGAAGCGCGCTTTATAACCTCCTTTAACGAGTTTTTGCTCGGGTGATTTCCCAGATACCAAGGACAAGGATCAATAGAGAACCCCTTTGTTTTCTTCCTTTCATATATTGAACCGCTAGAGTACTAACCTTCGACGACATGAGGGAGTTAAATAAAGACTAAGATTGGCGTGCTTTGTAATTGGGTCGGAAAACAAAGACATCCCGCGTGGTTAAGACGTCAGATTACCGTGTATTCGATTTTCTGATTTTATTTCGTTTTTTAGGAAGGGAGCGGGGAGGAGAAGGGGCGGCGCAGATGGTTTAACACATCAACGTTTTCTTCTTTCTTTCCAATTCCCGGTGAGTCCCTCACAGCCATTGCTGCTTTTTAATGTTATCGCTACTGTTTTTGAGTAACGTGTTCCTGGAGAATCATCATATCTATCTGCGGTTCACAATCATTGTGTGAAACACTATAATCTCTAAATACATCCCCCCCGAACAGAGGCAGAAAACATATGCGCGTACAAAATTATGCGGGGCACATGACGCGTTACATAATTCCTGGCTTGCCGAACTACTTATGCACGAGCAAATTGAACGAACGAACTTTTAGCTACCTGTGTATACGCATTACTTGCCCAACATCATATTATTTGTGTTCTTTTGCATTGTAAACAGAAACTCAATATTCATTATTGATTGCATATGCTTTATGCAGGCTCACTTCCGGATGCGTTGTACTTATGTTCGTTTTTCTCCAACTTGTTCAGCACATTTGATGCTCCATATTTGTTGTGTGTCTTCTTTATTCTTCAGCCGGTGTTTTTTTTTTTTTTTGCCGCGGCAATTATTACTTTTCGAGTCGCACAGTTTTAACAGCTATATTAGCGCAATGTAACTCGACGTCGCGTCCGTTTCAGATGAAGAAAAAAAAAATGTTCCTTTCTAAGAACGGCTTAGTTAACAAACCATAGAGCCGGCGCCACTCAATGTGAATAAAAGTATATTCAAAGTGCTGTATTACAAAATTTTGTGTGTCGTCGAAAACAATGCGCTAGTTTTGAGCTTTGTGCGAATCGTGTGTTCACGCGTTCGAACGACTTTCTTACCGCGTTTGTTCACGAGTTCGTGTAAAACGATTCATATATATTCCGTGAAATATGTAACAGTTTCTGACTTGTTTGCTCGCGTTTGTTTTTTGTCTGTTTTGAGCTGAACTGTCTTCGCTGCGTACTGTTTGTTTAAGAGAGAAGGACTAGCGGGCATTACCTAGGATGGCATCCTCTCCTACGCACATACGTTTAATTTAAAAAAGTGGTAGGCTACTCAATTGAGGGATTCAAGTTCAATAAAGGAGATGTTGGCGTCGTAACAGATGATAGCCAACACTAGCCAATGTTAACCAGTTCTATTGGGGGCTGGTAGTAGTCAATCAGATACGTTGGTTGAGATAACGTGTCTTACACGTTCTGTTAGAGTACATGTATCCGGGGAATTGCAATTAACAGTATATCGTAATAAAGGTCACACGGTTCTTTATGCGTAAGACAACTCTAAGCCGAAAGCCGCCTTCTTTTTCTTTTCAGTCGACTGTATTGAAAGCTTTCTGCACCCAAGTTCGCACTGCCTCCTCGATCGGAGGCGTTGGAAGCTTTCTGCACTTCACGTGGTTTTGCAGTGCCTCCGGGATCGGCCCACCTTTGACTAAGCGACGATGTGATGTGATGACGTCATCGTGTGACGTTATGGTATATGACGCCATCGTGATGTCATCATTTGGAGACCTCTGACGTCATGATGACCTCGTATGGTGACATGATCACGTGATTATCATATTTTGCATCACTCGTGTTGACGCCGACGCCGCCGCGGATGGTCACCTTTCGCGTTTGATGAGACATCTAAGGCTTTTGCATTGACAACAGCCATCTATTTGTATTACTCCTGCAAGCAGGCTTTCTTCACTTTCCCTCGTGTATAACAGGGCTTCATAATGTGTACAAGCACGATCATGCTAATCACTCTTCTGAGTTATCGCAACTTGTTCTGGAAACAAGAACAGCAACTGCCTATCATTAGCACTGATCTAGGGATCTCCGCTTTTCTACCTATGTGAGCGCTTGAAGAAGTCTCGTTTGTCCATCGTTCTCACGTGACCTCTGCACCTGACTTTCATTTCGAGAGACGGAGCACCGCAGTCCCTGTATGGCGACGCCATAAGTCACTGCTACGTAAGGCGGCATCGCGTGGCTGCGACGGGTACTCCCTGCCGAACTGCGTCGGGGCATCGGTCATTGCCTCCTGGCTGTGACACTCGTGTGTTCGCGTCGGAGCACCGGATAGCGGGGAGGAGGGGGGGGGGGGTGATGAGCGAAATAACTTATCCAAGATGTTGCGTCAGAAACGCCGCACGAAAAAGTTCCTCTTCACTCTTGCTTTTTTTATACCCTGCTTCAGCATCAACCATGTTGTGAGTCGATAGGCACATGCTAGATTTAGTTACGAATATTATGAATAGATTAATACAAACATTTACACGTCATGCGCCTCGGGGCATTCGTCACGCGCATAAGCTTTTAAATGAGAAAGGAGATAAAGGTGCTCATGAAGTTCAGAAGGAGAGGCTTGCGGGCTAGAAGGGGTCGCAAGAGAACATGATGGTAAGTACATAGCACCTTGACCTATCGTCATCTGTTTTGGTGTTTGTGTTTGATCGCGCCGAAGTGCTAGTACTTGAAACGGTAGCTTTCGTTTATCGAAAGCCAAACATTTCTTGGCGAACCAAAACACTATCTATCTATCTATCTATCTATCTATCTATCTATCTATCTATCTATCTATCTACCTATCTATCTATCTATCTATCTATCTATCTATCTATCTATCTATCTATCTATCTATCTATCTATCTATCTATCTATCTATCTATCTATCTATCTATCTATCTATCTATCTATCTATCTATCTATCTATCTATCTATCTATCTATAAAAATGAGCATAATGTATAAATGAGCAAGTTCTCACCACGGGGAGAGAGAAACGAAGGAGGAAATGCGGGGATCTTAACCAGTGTTGTACCCGGTTGCCTCACCTGTAGTTGGGGAATACACAATGACACGGAGTAGGCGTTCACTTAGACGAACAGTAAGCGTTAATTTTACGCCATCTACTTCTCGTTTGACACGTATCCTCCGGCTTCATTACGCCCCGAAAGCTAGAAACATTACACCAATGCAAAGAAAGCTGTTAAGGTATAGCGCTTGTACCATGAGCGACTGCACATGCACCAAGGGGCACCGAGCAGAAATCAGAACCATCGCTCGATTGCTCAATCAGGATCTCGCAATTTCCTACACGACGCAAAGGAAGTAATTATGATAGACAGAGCAAAATACAAAGAGACGATTGTTAGCTCCATGTCTACGTCCTCCCTTCTAATCGCAAGGGATACAAGTCTCATTGTCGAGGGCACTGATCAGTGCCTGATGTTGCGAAAAGTTCTCACACACGAGCGGATCCGAATGCTTCGCATGAATAAGTTAGTCTGGAATTAGAGGATCGCAGGAAAGTTGATCCCCACTCCGCATCGACGAGTGTGCGAAAGCAGTGGTGTTACACGTAGCCGCTAATTGCGAGGAGCGATCATTGTTAATGATAATTGATGGCACAATTTCCTGTTGCTGCACTCTCCAAGTCCCCTTTGGTATTTATTTGTCCTTGCTTATCCATTACATCCCAATGAGCCGCATCATTATTTTTCCTTGGTGTCCAGTATTGACGCGTTGAGAAAATTTTATCGAAACATTAAACCGTGCATCCAAACTCATCTCGGTTGAGAGAGAGAAACAACTTTAGTGACGGCACAGCGAGGTCGTTGAATTTAGCTTGCCGGTGGTTCGAATGGTGGTGGCAAGTAGCTCGCCACGACTTTTTCGGCCCAGTTACTTCTGTCTGAATAGGTTGTTGAAGCTGCAGGCAGAAGTGCTTCAATGAAACACTGCTCTAGAATTTTCTCGATAATATTACAAACACGTTGTGTCGGTGTCATCAGAGCGAAGTTAGTTAATAGGTGAACAAGTTGGGACATTACTGAGCCGGCCACTCTGATGCAGTTAACGCCGTTACAGCGAGTAGGCAACAATGAAATGAAGCAAACATGACGATATGCAAACAAGAAAGAGGGTTGGCAGGAAGATGAAGACGACGTGACCAGCAGCGCGGAAACAAGGCAAATCTCAAACTTGAAGCGAACATTTGGAAAACGGCTCTTGTCTTCGTCAAATTAGAAACGTCTCCTCCTCAAAATGTCAGTTACAATGTGGAAGCCTTGGTTGCGTACTGTTGATCAATCATCATGGAACGTTTTATGGTAGTATGTTTCGGAAGTTTCGCAGCAAAATGCGCGAGGACGATGAAGTTGACGTGAGTATTCAGAGGGGATTTCGTGTCGATAGTTCAAATTGGAAAGCACGAAACAGCCAGCACTTTTCATAATTGGTTCAGCCGTGATTTCACCCATTAAGGTTTATTTTATGCTATTCAATTCTTACATTTCTAAGCTCATGCACTGGTGTGACAAAAGGTAGAACGAGTCAATCTTTCTCAGAACCACATCTCTGAAAGCAAGTACGAAATAAAATATTATTTTAACACGAAAGTGTTTTATGCCGGGGTCCATCAAGACTTTCGTGACGTATTTCCGTCACGGAAATACGACATGTGCACGCGCTTATCTCGTGGAGGGGAGGGGGGTGTATGTCGCGCTTTCACCGCGATGTCCACGCTGAAGTTACAGAGCGTACGAAGGTCGCTTCGCTCGCTGCAGCGGCCGCGTTTACGAAACGAGCACGCTGTTCAAACAGAAATAAGTAACAACTGTGACACTTGATAGTTCGCGCTCGTCCTGTGTGTGTTCTTTTCGTGCGTCCTTTGCGCTTGAGTGACGCGCTGGAAATTTCGAGCTGCTTACCGTTGTTCGCGTTACATGCCAATTTGTTGCTATCGCATTCGTTGCTTCGCCGTTGCGGTGAAACTGCGACTTTTTTTATCATTGCACAGAAACGAGTTTTATTTAACTTCGGAAACTTATGCGTTGATGTAGTATTTTACGAAGCATAAAAAGTAACAAACGGCCGCTAAATTTGAAAGGCAGACGACAAGACCAGCGTTCGCTCTGCGACTGCTTGCTGTCTGTTTCTTTCGTTGTTTGGTTATGCCGTACAGGTGGGTGGACTTTTACAGCGAAAGCTGTTATGAGATCATTTCAACGGCCGTTTTTGGCGCCGTTGTTGTCCGCCGCCGCCGCCGGTGCCCGTAACCACTATCGCGCAAAATAAAAAAAAAAGAAATAGGAAAAAGCTTCCAGGATGGAACAGGGTTCGAACCTGGACCCTCTGTGTGGGAGCCCAATGTTCTACCTCAGAGCCATGCCGGTGCTTGAAACTGTCTTGCAAAAAGACGCTATACAGGCTTCATGTCCGGAAGGAACCACACTATTCTATGTAATGTAGCGTGCTAGAAGAGTGAAATAACAAACCCATTACAAAGGGCTCTGCCATAATTCTTCATCGTCATCAGGCACAAGATCAACAAAGTGCGCATAATGCCTTACATGTTTTTAGCGGGTACCACGGCTCTCCGTTGAATGACGAAAAATGGCATAGTGGCTGCTTCTCTATTTCACAGAAATTATGATGAGTTATAGCGTAGTGGGTTCCTCGCAAGTGCACTTGTATTGGTTGCCAAAGAAGCCCATAAGCCCATGATCCATTTCCTCAGGGTTTCAATAAAGTTCTTCCCCCCCCCCCCCATTTTCTTTCTCACGTCAACGTATGTTATATTGCATGGTGGGAGAGCGAAATAGCGACCGGTCATCACACAATGCGAATTACGTAACTGGTGAGCCGTTTAAAGCTTCCAACCTATTACAAAGGGCTGAGCCACAATTGTTCATTATCATCAGTCGTCATGTCAACAAAGTGCAGACAATGCCTTACAGATGTGTAGCTGGTACCTCGTTTCTGCGCAGAATGACGAATAATGACGCTGTAGGAGCTTCCCAACTTCAGAAATAATGTGATTTATGGCGTAGTGGGTACCTTGCTAGTGTACTTGTATTAGTAGCCCCAAGAGAGTTTACAACGAGCTCTAGAAATGCCGCTCTTCCAGCTCTCGCTGTGACTGTGCTGCGCTTTCCGCGCAGGCCTGGCGTTTTTATTCTAGAATATAATACGCGTGAGTAAGATCCATTTATAAAAGTTTGGTCTTAAAGAAGTTATATTTGCGCCGTCGTATCCGCTTTTTACCCGATGCCTTGCTCAACAGCAGCCAACACAAGCCTCGCAGACACGTATACCGTCATTCCCACGGCGCCAACGGCGCCTCTTAAGAAATTCTCATATACGGTGGCGTCACATTTCCCTCTAGGTATTATTGTGAGAAACTCTCCGGCTCTCTGACGCTCGCCTGGCTGTCGTACCGCGTTCCCCGCTCGCCCTGTGAGAAATAATGGCCAGGCTAGAGGGAAGACACGACGTTGCTCGCGTTTCTCTTCGCGTTTCACGACGCTTTGAGGGAGTGCATATCGAGTATTAGTGTCTACTATGTGCTTGCTGATGCCCTCTTTGCGCGGGATTCACAATACGCGGTGTCCAGGTATATCTTGACAACTTCAGCTGCCGCAAGGGTTAAATCATGATCATGGGCTTTTGTAGTCGGGGCGGAGACATAGGCGTCAACGTGAGTGCGTCCACATCAAGCGGTGCTACATCTGCCAAACAACAATAGACATTGTACAAGCTCTCATATACCGATGCACTATAAACCACCAACCACTTCTGTGACGACACGTTTCACTTTTGTGTTATACCGATTCCTATGACGGAGGGATCAGCCATCTTTTTTTTTTCAGGCATTTTCAATTACGTGACTTCAGCAGCTAAGACTCAGCATTCGTTTAACCCCATATAATAATGCACTAAGCGACGCAGCAAATTATGTTTATTATGCAGGATACCAGACGGTACCGCCGTAGACGTTAGGCTCGAAGCAAACGGCTTTGTATTAATACAAAATACTGCAAGGGTAGAACGTATTCTACAACATTAAAGTCAGATCCGATTTTTTAGACTGCCGTTTTATCCGATATGCTGAAGAGGCTTCAATTTTTAACCACTTCATCCACTGCAAGAAAGAACAAAGTTTACTCATGCTCGGTAAAGTGTGTCTGTATCAGAGTGAATGCTTATGTGCACATCCGGAAAGGTCGTTACTTTTAAATAATGAAGGTTAGTGTGTGCCCACATAATTTACAGCGAAGTTGCGCCACAATTAATTTTATTCCAAACGGTTGCTGCACAATAATGTTTTCTACATTTATCAATTTATTTATTTTTTCCTATCTATGCACGCCATCAATGCGTACGCCGTAAAATGAATGAAGTCAGAAAGATATACGTAAAGTATTAGATTAGACGAACGTTTTTTTCAGGGGCCATTATTGGTGGATTTGTTCTTCAGCTACACTTTCTTGTGGCAAAAAGCAGTGAAATAGGTGTAAGGTGCGCTTGGCTTGGCAAATGAAGTGCGTACTTGAGGCACTCTATGCCTGCCGTGCTCTTTAATTCTTTGGCTGTTTCCTTTGCGAGAGAGACGCTACTGTGAAATAAGATCAAAATATGCTTTTCGTGGAATGAATTCGATGACTGCAGACAAAATCTCAGCCAAATCTTGTTTTCTGTCCCACACCCTCGCTGTCACATTTCTTTGACAGTTGCAAAAACGGGTATTATCTTGCGTTCGAGAAAAAGGCAAGGAGTTAAAAATAGAAACTGCTGTAACGTTAGAAGACTTGCTAATGCGCTAGCGCTGACAAAGAGGATATACAAGACGGTTTCGTTTCTTGCATTTGTTTGTGTTCATACGGATTCTTGTTTCCCAACATGAATGTCGCATTAGAGAAAGAAAGCCATTCTGAAAGAGACACGAAACGTCGGGGACTGAAAACGCACGGTCTACAGTGTATTCAAGCACCGCTTAATTTAATTCCCGCTGCGCCGTTCCATCCAGAAAACTTTAAGGGCTTCGCCTCTGTCAACGTCGGCATTCGCGTCGAGGAATAGATTCATCCAAACAAGGATAAAATAATACCGAAAGAAATAAAGAAAAAAGACTGATATGGAGTGACGGCGTGCGTATTAGTGCGAAGCGCCAGAAAGTCATAGCAAAGTTACCACGTGCAAAAAATAAAAATAAAATGTTACATAGAAGTCGAGAAAACTACGTACGCAGTTCAGATTTCGAACTTTATGGAGCAAAAAATGAGATGGCAAACAGACGTTCGCGTACCCTACGGGAAAATTGTAATCAAAGAACTCGTAGCTGTTTCGAAGCAAAGCAAACGAAACGCGTGCAGATTCAGTTGACTTGGAGTGTCATTCACGAATAGATTTGCCTACGGAGTCGGAATGGCAGACAGTGCTGCGTGTGATCACTGTGGCAGCGAGGAAACCACTGCCCACGTCCTTTGTCGTTGTCATCACTACAGCTTCCAGAGACAATAGCTCTCAACAACGTTAGCACACCTCGATTACGAGCCGCTTTCCGAGCAATCAATCTTGGAATGCCAGAGAGAGAGAGAAGAAATAGTAGAGAAGGAAAAGCAGGGTCGTTAACCAGTCAAGGACAACCGGTTTGCTACCCTACACATGAGAACAGGATGGGAGAGATTGAAAGATGGGGAGGAAAGAGAGAGAAGGACAGTACATAGAACGGCCCAGCTTCCAACCGGAAAGCGACGAAGGCGCTGCTGAAGTTTCTGTGATAAACCGGCCTCGCTGAACAACTATGACACTCCTATGCTTGCTTGTGTGTGCGTGCGTGCGTGTGTGTGTGCGTGCGTGCGTGTGTGTGTGTGTGTGTGTGTGCGTGTGTGTGTGTGTGTGTGTGTGTGTGTGTGTGTGTGTGTGTGTGTGTGTGTGTGTGTGTGTGTGTGTGTGTGTGTGTGTGTGTGTGTGTGTGTGTGTGTGTGTGTGTGTGTGTGTGTGTGTGTGTGTGTGTGTGTGTGTGTGTGTGTGTGTGTGTTCTTTTATATCTTTTTACTCTTTCTCTCATCCTTTTCTTTCTTACCTTTCTGTCGCCCTTTTACCCTTCCACAGCGCGGTAGCAAACCGGATGAGTTTCTTATGGTTAACCCCTCTGCCTTTCACTTAACCTTTCTCTCTCTATCCATATACTGAAGAACCCAATAGCGGAACTTCCGGTCGCCGTCACATCCGGAACGTCGCGTGACCTGAGCTGAAACGTCACGTATAACGGCATACAAGGGCCAAAGTTTGAATTGAAGTGATATGTTCTGCCTGGCGTTCTACAAGCATCGCTGTTTTGTCAATGTCAGTGGTTGGCTTGTGCCACTGGGGAGCCGGTAACCCACGCCATGCCGCTTCGCTGTTCTTCGCTGTTCTTCACTTGCCTGTTTGCCAGCCTCACTGGTGCCAAAACCAGAGTCGACAGCAACGTGCCGCTAAACCAGTAACGTCATCAGTGACGTTTCTGCTCATGTCACGCGATTCCCCCGCACGTGACGGCGACTCGAAATTACGCTTTTGCGTTCCTTAGTGAAGGGAAACGCGAAGTGATGTACCTCTGTATATTACGCGGGCCACTGACGAAACTGTTGTATTGGTGGCTTCCCGTCAGCTCAAAATGTGTTCTCGCAACACCACAGAATATTAAACATTGAGTTGGGCTTCGATGACCTACGTCCGCAAGATCGCACCTTGCGGATTGAAGGCGATGGAGAGGAGAAGGAGCAGCAGCATGAGCGGGAAAGAAGAATCCGCTTTTCTCACGGTGCCACGGCGCACGCGCCCTTACCCTGGCGGGAAAGTCGCGAAACGCTGTGGTAGGATCTTCGATCTTGGAGGCTCCTGTTCTGGCGAGCCCGGTTGTTCCGGATCATCCTGCGAAGCTCCGCCCCCGTACCAAAGCGGCAGAAGGCAGCACAGGAAACGGAAAAAGGCGAATTGACAGTTGGGCCAGTTGTTAACAGTCCTTAAACCTCTCGAAAACAGAGCAAATTACGACACGAGCAAGAGAAGATAGAAGGATGAATCACAGCGCTTACCTTCTATCTTCTATCCTTCTGCTACCAACTAGTCCACTTCAGCACGGTGGTTTCTCCTTCTATCCTCTCTTGTTCGTGTCGTAATTTGCGCTGTTTTCAAGATGTTTAAGCATGAGCGGGAGATTAGTGTGACGTCAAGGGGCACGTGACGGGAAGAGCAGTGACGTTTGGGCTCATAAGTCACGCGGGCACGCTGCATTGAGTAAATCTTCAGGCAAAAGCGGCGACGCATAGATGTGGTAACGAAAGAGACAGCTGTCGTTTGCGTATATTTATGTGCAGGTGCAGGGCATAATATGTATGCATTTACGACATGCATTCGCAAGGTTCCCAAGCAAACTGTGGGACGTTTAACCGTTAGTGTGCTTCTTGCGCCAGAAACGTATCTACTCTCATGTGTTTAATATTCCGTTGGGCGTCTTTATCGTTCCTTTATTACTGCGCCCGTCCTCGAGCGGACACGAAGCATAACAGTACTTGCGACGTAGTGTTGTTTCTGAAAAAACAGTAATTATCAATCCTTGTGTTCAGAGAAAGTAGCTTGAGTAAACACGGTGTGTAGTACTCCGCTGACGGCGTGCATAAATGTGCTCAGCTGAAACCTTGCAGAACATGATTTAAATTAAAATTTTCAGACATGCATAAAAACGCTGGACAATCTGTCCACGAGCTCCTAGAGACGAAACTAATATGCGTATTTTCATGAACCAGTTGATCGCAAACCAAACAAACAAAAATGCGGAAGCGAGAAGAAATTGTTCGATGAGCCGCGCCGGAAAGACGCCCGCATTTCCCGGGTCAGTGCGTGGCCCGCATTTTCCCAATTGACCCGACTGCAAAGCGCGCGGAAAGTCACTTCGAACAAACCCCGGCCTCCTGCGTGCGCCGCTCGCATGTACGCGAGCGCGCGGGGTACATTATCCCGCGTTCGGCTTGGCTAAGGTCGGAAAAAGGGGGGATGTCAGATGCAGAGTTGTTCCCAAGCGTGAAAACGTGCTCGGTTCCCGCGATTAATCTTGAATGTTTCTCGGCGGCATCGTCGGCGAGACTGCGTTCTCCCTCACTCTTAATTTCCCTTGGCTAGCGACTGCGCGATGCCTGTTGCGAGAGAGTAACACCACGACAACAACGGCGTTCGCTGATTGTGGCTGTCGCAGAGAGCCCTGTGAGAGACGCATAGCGCCAACGCACCAGCAGATGCTGACGCATACGCACACATACCCTGCGGTCTCGCTTGTTTAGAAAGCGTACAGCGAAGCCAGCGGACGTGGTTCGAATGCTAACGCGGCAGGCAGCCCCGATTCAGATAACATTAACATACGGGAGTCGACCTACGTGTATCATAAAGATCAGGAAACGAAATTCGCTCCCGAAGCTTCGCGTCTCGTAACAAATGTTTGTCGTTGAGCGGCTTTATCTAACATTGTGCACGTTCGGGTTATTTGTGTGCGGACGCGTGTTGTTCCGAAGCGCGTATTGACCAGCTCCTCTCCAAATCTTGCTGACTGCCATGGCTGTACGTATGTCAAAGCGCATTGTGGTTAATGTGGAATGGAACGGAAACATAGAAAACATTGAAAGGCGACTTAAATAAACGTTAATGGAACACCATGTTATACATGTGCTTTCGCATTGGCCGTCAGAATTCCGATGCCTTCGCGTTAATGCAGGAAAAATAGATGCGAGTTTTAAAGGGGACTCTACTTTCACGCACTGGAATTGACTCCGTTGTATTGCGACTGCTGAAATAGTTTTCCTAATGTATTAGTTCCTTTAATCGGTGACCTTAGCAATGACTGTAGCAGTGGTTTTAGTAAAGGGCGAATGCTCACACACAAAAGATTGCCCTTCCTAATCTCGATTGTCAAATTTGCTTGAGTTATTAGCACACACATATAAAGTTTCTTTCCAGTCAATAGTCACTTGTGCTAATCTTTTTCTGCCGTGACTTAACGTAATGTGGGAGTGACGAGGTAGGTAGTTATTTACACATATCGATGAGCTTCATCGGTGCACCGGGATGTGTTGCCAGACGGTTAACTTCTCTGTTACCGGGCGTCTACGTTTCTGGACTAAGAGGAACAGGGAGCGAATGCAGCTCTCGATCAGGTCAACACGAACCGAACGCAAGCGAGTGACGACGATGTATAATGGCCACGTGATATCTCTATTCTATCATGCACGCCTGGAGCAAACATCCGGTTCCGCGAGTCCAAATAACGTACGTCCATCTCCTACAGACTCGTCCACTTAAGAGTTAGTACACCGTAGGTTACAGAACTACGCCAGTCGTCCCACCGAGTCAACAATCCCGAGATGGTTGGCCTGAGATGGGTATTTGAGAAAACAACCGCGACCACAGAATCAACACTGCGTGCTTTCTTCTTCACCCTAAGCTCGACTCCAATCCAACAATAAGCACTGGTGAATAGAAGTGGTTAACAGTGCCCAAGCTATGACCAGAAGAGTTCCGGCAAACGCGGAAGACAAACCACCACAAGGATGGATGTTTCATCGTCGCCTGCTCGTTGACATTAGCCGGCACGTTTTCACAGTCGAAATTGCGAGCTTCAGTAAGAGAGAGAGAGAGAAAGGTCAAGTAAAAGGCAGGGAACTTAACCAGAAGTTTTTCGGTTTGCTACCCTGCACAGTAAAATGTTGGACCAACCTATACGGGCGATGTGAACAATACAAAATTCTTCTGACAAAACACTGTCACCTCTCCTGTCAGGCAAACACTGTCGCACCTACCAGAACTTCGTGTGATGATGTAGAAGTGCAGCATTCGCGAATAATTAGCGTTACTCTATATTCTCCCTTTGGGTACCACCTACAACAGGTCTACGAATCGAGCCACTGGACGTGCCCTGCAACACAGCACTCGTCTGGTATGTATCAATATCCAGACAAATGCGCGAGCTATGAAGGATGCTGACGATAACTTACTGCGCCAATGCACGCGGCTTGCCGCATTTTTGAGCACATATGGACAGCTCATAGTGTTATATGCGCTATTTATATGAATTCATGCGCGTAGCGCATGGTGCTACACTTCGCGTTCGCAGACATGGGAGTACAAAATTTTATTTTAAAAGCGCTTATTTTTCTTTCGAGTTTCTTGGAACTTTGTGCAAACTGATAGCAGCTGTTTGCAGTTGTATCGCGCAAGGAAGTCGCGATACGCTGAGTATGCAGATGCTCTCAATTTTAGATGTGAAGCATCTTATAGCGGAGTTCAATCCGGTGGTCGTGGTGTGCGGCGTGACCACCCTTACTGCGCATGCGCAAGCCCTCCCCACACACCTCCTCACCCTCTCCACTTTCCCTCTCTCATATCCCCTCCCCCTCTCCACATCCCTCTTCCCTTTTCCTCTCTCCCCTCCCCTTTCCCCTTTGCCTCTAAAACACGGGCTCTACATGCCGAAACGCTGCTTCGCATCGCCTCAGGTCACCGTTAGCGGGAGATGATGTGATTTTCTTCCTACTTTACTAGCTTGCACATTCAAGGAAAGTACCAACTAAAGAACGAAAAATTGGGGAGGGGCAAAGCATGTTGGTAAAGGTGCTTCAGCTCCACTAACGCGAAACCTGGGTAGGGGCGAAGCATGCAGTGTGCGCCGGTGTTTCCCACAGCAAAATCGCTGCTAATGGGTAATGAGAGACAGAAGAAGAAGAACGGCCTGACCGAGGTAATTCGCCACATTGTGCTGAGAGATATTTCTTTGATGAGGCACTAGTGCTGCCAAGCCTTAAACCGGGCATGTTGGGGAAGGCTATTTCAGCTCCACTCACGTCGTCGGAAAACTGCGTCGGAATGCAGCTTACCCTAAGGTGCGTCTCCTTCTTCATCATCTTCTTCTTGCCTACATGCCCGGCTTCAGTTCCCTTCGTCATGTAGGAAAGGGTGTTTCAGCTCCACTAACGTCGTCGGCTATTTGTTGGGCTAACTGTTGCCTTCTTCATTTTCAGTGAACCGGTGGCGAGTAAAGGACCATCACTTTGCAGATATGTTTCAAGAAGTGGCGTTTCAAATAGATGACTTTGCCGTAGAGATCCACATTTGTGTATCTGGTTTTAGATAAGAAACTTGAGCGACTTGGTAAATTTCGTCGGGGATTCCGACGCCAGTGCTAAGCCAAACACAATGTTTTAGGCAGTAACGACGAAACTTTAACTCATATTATGCATAGTATGGACCGGTGGCGAGTAGTGGGACTTACCCAATTATTGTGGCGCGTACCCTATTATGATGGACCGTGACTACTACATGACACGCCGACGTGACATAGACATGACACTCCGACAAGTTGAGACCCTAAGGTGCTTCGCCCCTAAAATTGGCAGACCCGACTCTGGCTGACATCTACGCAATCTACGTAATACGAAGCATTGTGCGAATCTTCAAAGCACGAGACGACGGCGTGCGTCGAGCAGGTGAAGGCCGTAAGTACATGGCGAAATGGAAATGTGTCGAGCGGTTCGGCATTCATTGGCTACCTAGCTCTGTTCTAGTGGCACAACGTTAGTCTCCACGACCGGGCATTTCGCTATGATGATGTTTGTAGGATCGCCAAGCCGACTAGAGTGAGTCAGTCCTAGAGGCAGCACAATACTGCACCTTGCTTGGTGAGACGAACAAAGTAGCCATCCGGTATGATAGATCCTGGGGAAAAAAAGGCGTGTTCTCTATTAGCAAAAGTGTGCTCAGCATGATATATCTATCTTTTTTTTTCTAGTATTGAGGGTCTTCAAGTAAAATATGTTGTTTCACTGCGTTGTTGTGCAGAGAACCGAATCACAAACCAGTGCAGCTGTGGAAATACAGTTCGAATGCGCACACATATGAATGTATTGTGGGTGCGAGCACACGACGCGGCGATAGAAGCAAGGAGGCGCCGAAGCACTAGTGGCGCATGCGCACGACACCATACCCAGCAATTCCGGACATCGCTTTCAGTTCGCGGTTTTTGGCACCACGTGGCGTACGGACCTTAAAGATTCGTAATTCCCGCTATGACTCCGACAGCGTAGCGGACACAAAGACAGACGACAATATCGGCTTTCACCACCACGCGCGAACCGGCAATCGCCGACTGATAACCGCAACGCATGCGACGAGCGGGCGGCTGCTCAACTGTGAATCAGCACTAGTTTTGTTGCAAAGTGGCTCGGTCCTTCTTCAAGACGGCGGAACCTGGAAAGGGCGTCCTGCCCTTCCTCTCATTTTTCTTTCAATATTTTCCGAGTTTCTTCCATATTTTTCGTCCGATCGTACTGCCGTTGGCCTCCCCTGGTTCCTTTTAAAGTTGGCGAACACGCCTTTTGTCGCTGCCGTGTTTTGAATCACAGAAGCTAATTTTGAGAAATAATACCATCTTAAATTATGATGACGGTCGCGCGTTTCGGACTATGCACACTCAGGCTTGACTTCCCTCATTTTCGTTGACGTCAGTTTACAAACCCATAATATTGTACAACTGGGTGAAAGCACCAAGCCGTGTGTTACAGTCGCTAACAGACTTCGCTTTTTCGTGTTCAATAAGCGACTGAACTAAGGCACAAATTTATTTGAATAATGAAGATTATTCAGTAGCCTTCGGTGAAGTATTTTAATTAGGCGCCATAGTTTCAACTATGTTGCTTTCCTTTCTCAAACTCATAATAAAATACGCCCTAAATACCTTATGTTCCTAAGCACAGTACACAATTTACAGCTCGCCCTCGCCTTTCTTCTCAGTGTTTCTGAAAATGAAATGAAATCGAATAAACTGACAAATCCCACCTCAATGCCTCAATGGATATCTGCTAGTCTGCAGATTTGTGCGAAGTCATGGATTGAAACCAAGCTCTTGCGGCCTTTTTAAAGCAGGAAAAAAACGAAAACAAAAACGTGTTTCTTTACGTGACAACGTACGTTACAGGCCCTTCACGAAATCCATTGAAAACTTTTGTTACATTTTGAAAGTTTTATGTTGCTTATGAAAACAAGGCAACTGCAAGAGTCTCGAAACGCATGTCTTCTTGTTCTCTGTGATGAATGCTTGTTTACCGTGAAAAAAGTGCGTGTTCTTTGCAAAACATTGTTTCGATTGCACCTAAAGTTGTAGATGCCATCTAGCTAAGATTTTAAGAATGATTTTTTTGTAAATAGGAAGAGTTGCAAGATGTTGAACTGTCCTGTTACCGCATTTCCAGAAGATCAGCACCACTGACAACTCAGGCACTCTGTGTCTTTACCTCGGCAAGAGTCCATAAGCGAAGTTAGTTTTTTTTTCCCGCTTTCTTGTGGACACTGCAGCCTCAGTACGTTGTAATATTCAGGTGATGGGTCCCGCATGTTTTTATCGCTATTTTTCATTGCGGCACCATTCTAGTGTCGTCACTGAGCGTCTCAGATTAGAGGGTCAACTGAAGTTGCGTGTCATAGTCAGTGACTCGATCACTGCGCTGCAGTCCGTGGCTCACATTCGCAGAAAGCCCGGCTCCCTCAGAATGGCATCACCTTCTGTATCAAATTATGGCCGCCCTTCTGCGGAGCAGCCACTCATGTTTTGTAGACACGATCACCACAGAATGATGTGTACTGCCCATTTATTTGTAGTGCGCAATCATAGTGAGAAAATCCGACGTGCAGGGGGGGAATAAGGGCATAATGCAGGCTAGCCGATGTTTTCGTATACGTATACGTGAGCCTATCTTGGTCAAAGGCGTCAATGACCAACCCTTTCAAACATATGGCGCCTTTGACGAATATACCACCCATCGAAACATCAGCTAACAGGTATGAGGCCCCTATTATGGCGAAAGCCTTAGATGCCTCATCAAACGCGAAAAGTGACCGTCGGCGTCTTCGAGATTTGGCAATATCTCTCGATACTTCGCGAGACCGGCGTTGGCGTTGAAGGATGCAAAAAAAAGTAATAAAAGTGGGTTCAAAGTCACGTGATCGATACTCAAGTGAATGTGTGTGTGTGTGTGTGTGTGTGTGTGCAGTCGGCGTACCAAAAGTCACATGACCTCAGTGTAACATGACGTCAGCATGACGTCACAGATCGCCAGAATTTGACACATCGTAGTGGCGACATCGAAGGGCATCGTCACTTGATTAAAGGCGGGCCGATCACGGAGGCTCTGCAAAACCATGTCAGGAGCAGAAAGCTTGTAATGCCTCCGATCCGGGAGGCAGTGCAAAAGCACGTTGAACTCGGAAAGCTTTTGAATGTTACGCTGGAGGGGAGGATCAGCACGTCGACCGAGAAGAAAAAGAACAAGAAAATGGCTTTCGCCTTCGAGTTGGCTTAGGCGATTGCATAAGGGACCCTCTGAGTTTTTCCTGTTCAGACAACCTCTATAGCACACCTGTTCGGTGCCTTTGACTACGCTGTCGCTCATCTTCACAAATTCAGTCATGCGATACTACCAATAAGCACTTCACAAAATTCAGAGGGCAGTACTAACATTTAGTAGTCCGAAGTCGCCGACATGGGTCACTGGGGGCAAATAGATACGACCCATTGAACACAACCACGCATTTATACTTCGTCGTTAACGCGGGAGTGTCACGCACTAAGCTTCGCCGAAATTAAGCTTGGGAATGTTCTATTGGAAGCATAAGTTGGTCCGTACGTAATCTGGGAAAGTTCACATGCGCATGTTACACGCATGTGAACTTTTCCAGATTACGGACGCTATTGCTTCGCGATGAGTTATTGCAGTCATGACGGCAGATGTTTATCCCGCCTCTCCAATCTTGCTTCTGCTCCCTAGGCTGTCTTCTGGCGCTGCTGTTACACGTGAAATGTTTCAATGCAGTGCATTTTACTTCGTGGGATACGAGTCAAGCAATTTATTCTCATGGTATCCGCGTTTCTTTTTCTTTCTCTTGCCATAGGTTGGGAAATCCACAGCATGATTAGAGGCTTAATACTTGTGTAGCTCATTGTTCGTACACCGGTGCACCGAGCAGACAATGTTGAACCAGCTTCAATGGAAAGCTTCTGAGCTTTCATTTTTGCCAATACAATGAAGTGTAAACGATCACATTAGCAGTTTGAGTTGACAATTAAAAAACGACCGTTTTAATTGATTTGACGTATTAAATGCGAAGCATTTCTTAGCGAACTTCTGCGGCTTTGAGCGTATCTATCTATCTATCTATCTATCTATCTATCTATCTATCTATCTATCTATCTATCTATCTATCTATCTATCTATCTATCTATCTATCTATCTATCTATCTATCTATCTATCTATCTATCTATCTATCTATCTATCTATCTATCTATCTATCTATCTATCTATCTATCTATCTATCTATCTAGCCGCCTACGACTTTGTCCACAAGTGTTGAGGATTGGACGAGTTGGTTCGTCGTACTTGGAATGGTATAGCGCATTACGGGGAAGAAGAAACGGCCTAGCAGACCGACACAAGAGGACAGAGCGCTAACTTCCAACTGGAAGGTAGCGCTCTGTCCTCTTGTGTCGGTCTGCTAGGCCGTTTCTTCTTCCCCGTAATGCGCTATACCATTCCAAGTACTACGACTTTGTGCTCTCCTGGTCGCATGGTTAATCGAATGTGCACCAAAATTGGTATGGCGTAACATGACTGTATGACGAACATAAATGACAAGTCATAACATGAAAATCATGACACGCATGTCATGTACAGCATGATTTACATGCCACGCTCATGGGGCGCTGGCGGCCGTTTCGTTAGCTTTATATACACCAAAATTGGTATCTTGCGATGTGACTGTGTAACGAACATAAATAACACGAGTTAACATGAAAATCATGACACGCATGTCATCTACAGCATGACTTACATGCCACGCTTATGGGGCGCTGGCAGCCGTTTCGCTGGATTTATATACACCAAAATTGGTATCTTGTGACGTGACTGTATAACGAACATTAATTACACGAGTTAACATGAAAATCATGACACGCATGTCATGTACAGCATGACTTACGTTCCACGCTCATGGGGCGCTGGCGGCCGTTTCGCTAGCTTTATATACACAAAAATTGGTATCTTGTGACGTGACTGTGTAACGAACATAAATAACACGAGTTAACATGAAAATCATGACACGCATGTCATATACAGCATGACTTACGTTCCACGCTCATGGAGCGCTGGCGGCCGTTTCTCTAGCTTGATCTACCCCGAAGTTGGTATTGCGCGACGTTACTGTGTGACGAACATAAATAATAGGAGTTAACATGAAAACCATGACACGCATTTTCCTCAATGACATACAAGGCGGTGTATGCAGCTCTTTGCTGGCTGCTTCGCATTACATCGATTCCCACAATGCGTGGGATCTGCCGGCTTTTTTTCATCAGGACTTATAGCTTAGAACGCTAGGTTACGGTAAATCCAGTTAACTTGCATATTCAACAGCTAGGGCACACTGTTCATTCAACTGTGATTAAGCCCTCTTTCGGTCAGTCCACGAAACGCCTCTGTGAGCATCATAAACATAATTATCATCATCTTCAACCTATTCAGTGACCACTTAACTGAGGTTTTCTCTAGCGATTTCCGATTCCCTCTATCCCGCGACAGTTGATTGCACTTTATTCCTGCGACATTTTTAATTTCATCACCTCGACCTAACACTCTGCTGTCATTGACTTCGTTTCTCTTCTCTCGGTATCCATTACGCCGCACTAACGGCACATCAATTATCGGTCCTTCGTATTAGTGACCTGCCCAAGTCCACTTTTTTCTGATGATGTTAACTAGGATGTCGGCAACGCCTGTTTGTTCCCTTATTTCCTCTACGTATCATTCGGTGTCTTAATGCGGGCCATTTTTTTCTTCCGTCATACATTGCGCGGTACTTCACTTTTTTCTCGAGTTTCCTTGTTATCCTCCAAGTTTTCAGCCCCGTATGTTACTACCAATACTACGAAATTGCACAGGTCGGCAAACTCACTCATGAGTCGACTCACTCAAACTCATTCAGACTCAGATCGGGCCATGAGTCTGACTCTGAGCAAGTCCGGGTAAGTAATGTTTTGGTGTGTTTTAGTCGGAGTGAGTCCGACTGAGGAAAATTTTAGTGAGCCTGAGTCCAGGTGCGTCCAGTTGAGAAACATATTGGTGAGTCTGAGTACGAGTGAGCCCTAAGCACAAAATATATTTCTTTTTAGTGAGTCCGAGAGGGCTGCACCGTCCATTGCCGACCTATGGTCATATCTACTCATCTTCAGCATTACTATCAGTCTTATATCGGCTTACCATTATACCCAAGTCTAGTCACACATATGTCAACGCACGAGCGTTCATGCGCCACCTCAATATTTATTGATCAGAGGTGTGAGGTGTGTGTGTGGGGGGGGGGGGGGCGTTGACCTCCCCGTGCAAACTCTTTCACGGGAAGTTCTTGATAATATATCTCGTGTGAGTCGCGTATTTCATAAAACTGTCCTTGCATGATTTAAGCCACTTATAATACGTGTTTGATGGTGCAAGATCGAAAGGCGCATCGTAGAGCACCGATTACGTGAGATATTGGCGTTAAAGAGCATCGGCACCATGACCGAAAAAGCTAATTTAACGCTAACAGACTCATGAATCGACTCACTCAGATTCACTCAGATACAGGTCAAGCCGTGAGTCTGAGTCTGAGTGAGTCCGGCTGAGTAATATGTTGGTGAGTTTGAGTCCGAGTTAGTCCGGTTGAGAAAACATTTAGTGAGTCTGAGTGAGTCCGATTGACGAAAATTGGTGAGTCTGAGCCCGAGTGAGCCTTCGGAGCAAAATGTATTTCTTCAGTGAGTCTGAGTGAGCTCCAATTTTTTTTGCCGACCAAAGCGCAATTGTTGTATACATCCCGCTTTAAGAATAGCGGTGAATTGCCTGTCATGGTGTGATGTTATTTGGGCAGGACCGCTCCAGAAAGAATCAGACAGCACGCCAGTGCACAAACACACGTCCCACTTATATTGCACCCTTCACGCATGGACAACAAACATTCATTAAGACATTGCTAACAAAAAGCACGCGGACTAAACTCAATGAATAAATAGAACGTCCGGCCTACAGTTCGGTCGTCGGAGTAGTCGCCTGGGCCGTCGTTGCTTCCCCGTCGGCACCTTTCAGTGGCGAAGACGTGGTTGCGGCGCCGTCACCTGCCGTGACAAAGTCGGAAGACGCAGGGTCGCCGCGTCGAACTCCAGTGGTTCTGCGACGAACTGGAGCCGACGACACATGGGTTCCGGCGGCAGGGAGTTGTGCCCTTGAGCACGAACAGTACGCCTGGGAAGCCCACGCCAGCCCTCCTGGAACAGCGGGGCAACGGCAGGTTCAGGAACCCGGCGTCAGCTCTCCAAGACCAGCGGGGCACGGGCAGGTTCGGGAACCCGGCGTCAGCTCTCCTAGACCAGTCGTCTAGCGGAGGCTGAGCTCTGGTGGGAGTGTCGCGACGTGGCCGTGGTCGTACCTATGGGCCAGACGCCCAACGAGGTAGTCCTGCCTCGAACGACGCACCTCGCGCACTGCCGAAGGCACGGGCCACGCACCCTCGAGGCCGCGCCTCACGAGCTGTCGTCTTCCTCGTCGGCACCGCATGGCACATACACATCACATCCACTTCGCCACCGCACGGCACACTACATATTCAATTTTCGGTTTCGTTTTGCATCCGCGCACCACATATTATCACATCACCCCCTTTTTCGAGAAAGTTGTTCACAACTATTCTAGCACAAAGGCGCGGGACGAAACGAATTATCACTGCACCGTAAGTTGGCCTTAGTGTTCGCAGAAGACTGCTTACAGTTCGGTTGGAAAACTACCGTACAAGTAGGTTTGCTATGTCGCAACTAGGAGTCAACTAGTTCACGACTGAGGGCGAGTAGTATTAGAACCACGATGCTACCTGAACGGCAGTTACGCGCGACTCAGGTAGTCGGCTCCGACATTGTCACAACCCTTTATGTAATGAACTGAAAATGAATACTCCTGCATAAGGAGACTCCACCTCAACACTCTTTTGTTCACGTGTTTGGCGGAATTTACATACTGTAGCGGCTGGTGGTCTGACTGAATGACAAAAGTTTGCCATAGAGGTAAATATGAAATTTCTGCACTGCCCAAACAAGTGCGAGGCATTCCCGTTCGATTGTTGAATAACGGGTTTCTCGGGGCAATAAATTACGGCTTGCGTAAGCAACTGGGTGCAGCACTTGGTCCTTTCCCATCTGGAGCAATACTGCGCCCAGGCTTGTATTGGAGGCATCCGTGCGAAGAACGAACTCCTTCGAGAGGTCGGGAGCAAGGAGGATGGGAGCATCACCGAGCTTCTTCTTGAGTGCCGTAAACGCTTCCTCTTGAATTGCGCCCCATGAAACAATGTGGCTTTGTCCCTTTCTTGTAAGGTCCGTCAGCGGCTTGGTCAGTTCGGCGTAGTTAGGTATAAACTTCCTGTAATAGCCGGTCAAGCCAAGAAACGACTGCACTGCTTTCTTGGTTGTAGGTCGTTTTGCGGCAAGAATCTTGTCGAGCGTTTTGAGAAGCGGTTCAACTGTAGTCTCCCCGATTCGATGTCCTAAGAATGATATGCTTCGCTCTCCTATTTCACATTTACTTGGTTTTGTGGTGAGGTGAGCTTGGTTTATTCGTTCAAAAACTTGTCTGAGGGTGTCGATGTGCTCTTGCCAAGTATCGGTCGCAATGATGACATCGTCGAAATAATGGTGGACGTTGTCGACACCACCCAGTACTGATCTCATAAGGCGCGCGAAGACTGCTGGCGCCGTTTTAATGCCAAAAGGCATGTAGAGGAAGTGATAAAGTCCAGACATGCTGGAGAAAGCAGTTTTTTCACGACTCTTGGGATCCATCGGTACTTGCCAGTACCCTTTCGTGAAATCAAATTTGGAGAAAAACTGCTTTTGTCCAACAAGTGCAAGAACTACATCGATGCGTGGTATTGGCTCGCAGTCGGGGACCAGAATCTTGTTCAATTCCCTGAAGTCTAAGCACAACCGAATCGTGTTGTCCGGTTTCTTGACGACGACAATGGGAGCGTGGTACGGTGATTGAGACCGCTCAATAATACCGAGTTTCAGCATCTCTTGCACTTCTTTTTCTACGCTTTCTTGTAAGGCAAGGGGGATGGGGTACTGCGGAACATGCACAGGCTTATCGGAGGTCAGACGTAGCGAACACTCCACGAGTGCTGTTTTGCCTGGCAAGTCAGAAAAAATGTCCGCATACTCTTGAAAAAGTGCTTGCACATTCTGAACTTGTTCAGCAGTGAGGTGTGGTGATCGCTTGACATCCGTGCTGAACTGCGTGCGATACAAGCTCAATATGGGCATTTGTTTGACTTCGTCTTCTTCGCGGAGATTTTCCTGGACCTCTGCAACAACTGACACCTGTTGTGGTTCCGTAGATTCGCGCTCTTCGTATTTTTTTAGCATGTTGATATGAAAAATCTTGTTTTTCCCGGACACATCGATGACGTAGTCAACATCGTTTATCCGTTTGATGACCTGGAACGGCCCTTTCCACTGCATTGTTGGAGTCAGTCGGCAGCAGAATTAAAGCCTTGTTGCCTGGGCATAGTTTTCTAGGGCGACTTTTCCTGTCATAGTAGGTTTCTTGCTTCGCACGAGCCTTCTCCAGCTGTTCATGTGCTATCTTGCAAGTCTCCTCTAGGCGATTGCGCAAATCAAAGACATAGGTGTAAGTCGTCCGCGTTTCTGCGTCTAGCCCCTCATTTGTCCACAGTTCTCTCAGCACGGTTAGCGGTCCTCGGACGTGGCGGCCGTAAATGAGTTGAAACGGAGAGAATCCGAGGCTTGCCTGTGGGACTTCCCTATATGCAAATAGCAGTGGAGCAAGGTACCGGTCCCAAGATCGAGGTCTCTCTTGGCACATTCTCTTTAGCATTGTCTTGAGGGTGCCATTGAACTTCTCCACGAGACCGTTCGCCATCGCATGATATGGGGTCGTCTTTAGCATCTTCACGGAGAGAAGCCTGCTAACCTCTTTCATTATTTCTGAGGTGAAACTTGCCCCTTGGTCGGTTACCATTTCCTTTGGCAAGCCGATGCGGGAGAAAATCTCGACGAGTGCTTCCGCAACGTGAACTGCATCGATTGCGGGCAATGCTACAGCGTCAGGGTAACGAGTAGCAAAATCGATGAGTGTCAAAACGTATCGGTTCCCACGGTCCGATCTTGGTGAAAATGGGCCGATTAAATCAACCGCGACCCTTTCAAAAGGTGTCCGGATAAGAGGCATGTTGCCTAGTGGCGCGACTCCAACTTTTCCTTTAGGGGTAGTTCTCTGGCACTTGTCGCAAGACTTGACAAAGCGCTTGACGTCCCCATTCAAATCAGGCCAATAAAATTCTTCCAGGACACGATCAGTGGTTCTTTTGATGCCTTGGTGTCCTGCCATGATACTTGCATGAACAATGTCCAGTATACCGACCCGGAACACTTTCGGAGTGACCATCTGTTTAAAGGTTCTTCCAGTGGCAAGGCGGTAGCGTCGATAAAGTAATCCTTTATCTTCAATGAACTCATAACTGTGACCCTTTCCCGATTTGAACTCTTTGTTCACTTTAGCAAAGACAGCTTTTAGGGTCGGGTCCTTTCGCTGCTCCTCGACGAGTTGCGCTCTGGTAACGTCAGGTAAGAAAGTTGTTGACACGTACAAAGGCTTGATCTTGTCTTGGCCTTGTTGTTTGGCTTCGGCTTTTGCCACGCTTGAAGAGACAGTGGTTGAGGTGACAGGGGACTTCGTCGGGTGTGCTTGCGCCGGTAACTCATCCATCTGGGTACGAGCCGCCTGCTTCCAGTCAGAATCCGGATCGTACGGTCCTCTGACACCTGGAAGATTTCCCAGCACAAGGTCATATAGGGGTCGATCCATACAAGCCACTTTCAGCATCCCTGTGAAGTACGGCGTGTGGACTTGTACAACAGCTTCCGGGAGATGGCTAGTTGATCCGTCTAGGAGAACGACGCCGATGTTCTTGCCTGTGAGGCACACATCAGGAACGAGCTCTCGTCGGACGATTGCCGTGTTGCATCCCGTATCGCGTAGTACTCGAACCTCTCTTCCTAGCAGTAGACCTCCGACCACTGGCATCCCGTCGACCAGGAAACGTACTGCACCCTGCAAGTTGTCGTCGTCGTGGTGACTTGCGCAAGGAATCTTCCCTCCTGGACGCTTGGATGCTTTTCTAGCTGCAGTCCGGGCAGATTCGGATTCAGTAAATGCGCACAACGAACTCGGTTTGTGGTCCCCATGCTGGTTTCGGCAGGTTTCTGTTACATGTCCCGTTTTTCCGCACAACTTGCACTTTAGCATCTGCTTAGGTGGATTGCGGCAGTCAGGAGCTAAATGTCCGAAACGATTGCAAAGGATACACTTGAGTTGCTGTTTACGCGACGCTTCGGTAGGCTTTCCACCTGACTCTTTCGCTGGGTCAGGACCTTTTCCTAGATTAGTCAAATTCTGCGCCTCCAGGAAGCGATCCGTCAAATTAGCGAGCTCATCTAGTGACTTGCACTCTCGCTCTTTCAAGAAAACAACCAGCTTTGGATGGCAACAACGCAAGAATTGCTCAGAGATTACGTGATCCCTTAGATCTTCGTAGGTTTTGGATACGTTTGCCATGTCTATCCAATGGTCGAAATAGCTGGCAATTCTTGCTGCTAACTGTCTGCCAGTTTCACCATCTGCTGCTCGTGCTTTCCTAAACTTCTCTTGGTAGCCTTGAGTCGTGAACTGAAATCTCTGCAGTAGAGCTTTCTTTACTTTCTGGTAGTCAAGGGAATCGGCGGCAGTCATTCGGCCTATCACGGTTAACGCGTCACCCGTTAGGCACATGCTTACAGCGAGACCCCATTTTTCTTGCGGCCAATCCTGTCCTGTGGCTACGCGCTCGAATCGCTGCAGATAGGCGTGCAAATCATCGCGTTTCTCGTCAAATAAAGGCAGTAACTTCTGCGGATTGAGAGGCGAGGAGGTGCTGGGCGCAGTCAAAGCGTCATTCGCTGCTACGGGCATATTCTGAGCTCCTTCCTGAAGCTTGAGCTTTAGCTGCAGAATTTCGCGCTGCCTTTCGTCAGCTTCTTTGGCTGCCTCTCGTTCTACAGCTCTCTCATCCCTTAGTTTAGCCTGTTGAGCCTCAATCCACTTGTTAAGCTCTGCACCCGAGAACCCCAGTTGGAGCCCTATAGCTGCGAGTTTTTCCAAGTCCATGGTGCAGTTTGAACGTGTGTCTGTCTCGAGCGAAACTGTCTTCTTTCACTGGTTTAACGAGCGGATCCTGGCAGGCTCGCCAGTTTGTGATGTTATTTGGGCAGGACCGCTCCAGAAAGAATCAGACAGCACGCCAGTGCACAAACACACGTCCCACTTATATTGCACCCTTCACGCATGGACAACAAACATTCATTAAGACATTGCGAACAAAAAGCACGCGGACTAAACTCAATGAATAAATAGAACGTCCGGCCTACAGTTCGGTCGTCGGGGTAGTCGCCTGGGCCGTCGTTGCTTCCCCGTCGGCACCTTTCAGTGGCGAAGACGTGGTTGCGGCGCCGTCACCTGCCGTGACAAAGTCGGAAGACGCAGGGTCGCCGCGTCGAACTCCACTGGTTCTGCGACGAACTGGAGCCGACGATACACGGGTTCCGGCGGCAGGGAGTTGTGCCCTTGAGCACGAACAGTACGCCTGGGAAGCCCACGCCAGCCCTCCTGGAACAGCGGGGCAACGGCAGGTTCAGGAACCCGGCGTCAGCTCTCTAAGACCAGCGGGGCACGGGCAGGTTCGGGAACCCGGCGTCAGCTCTCCTAGACCAGTCGTCTAGCGGAGGCTGAGCTCTGGTGGGAGTGTCGCGACGTGGCCGGGGTCGTACCTATGGGCCACACGCCCAACAAGGTAGTCCTGCCTCGAACGACGCACCTCGCGCACTGCCGAAGGCACGGGCCACGCACCCTCGAGGCCGCGCCTCACGAGCTGTCGTCTTCCTCGTCGGCACCGCACGGCACATACACATCACATCCACTTCGCCACCGCACGGCACACTACATATTCAATTTTCGGTTTCGTTTTGCATCCGCGCACCACATATTATCACACATGGCTTAGGAATGTCTATCTCAAGCACTACCCCAGCCCATCATCGGCGAGTTTTGGTTTCATGAGTAGGTTACCCTTTTAATTATTCGTGTCGATGTACATGCTCTCGCGCAGGTTCTGAACACTGGTTGCTAATTTTGAGTTCTTCTAAGGACTCGAAACAGCCGAGCACGCAGCACGGTTACATTTGCAGATACAGCAAAAAATATTTTTATTATCACTGCTCCTCCGCTTGTGTTTCTTTGGGGTAAGGTTATTCGACACATCGTTTTTTTTTCTTTGCGGGCTCACTACAGGCAGTAGTATATAACTCCTCGAAAAAATACTTACAGAGTCCCAGTTTCCACTTTGAAGGAAATCTATACATTTATTGCGTTATATGTATATATATATATAGAAGGGAGCAGCGTTCGGTACACACTACCGCACAAGTATTGTTCGTTCTCGAATTTTTCGGTAGCTCTTTTGCGCACTCCTTGAAATGGATATATATATATATATATATATATATATATATATATATATATATATATATATATATATATATATTGTGAGCGCTGACTGTGTCGGTCATCATCCTCCTTAGTTCTCTTTAGTGACCGTGGCAAGACGTTTCTTTCTCATGTCCTCGCTGAAGTCCTACAGGCCTCTGACACCATCCATAAGACCACCTCGGCATATCACCCGCAGACAAATAGTCTCATCGAGCGTTTTCACCGAACTTTATCCGACATGATCTCTATGTATGTTCAGCCCGATCACAAGAACTGGGACACAATACTGCCTTTCGTCACGTTTGCCTACAATACGGCCATACAACGCACTACAAGCTACAGCCCGTTTTTCCTCGTGTATGGCCGTGCACCGTCTTTTGTTCTGGACACCAGCTTCTTCTCCGCGCTCTCTGTCCCATCAGCGTCCCTTCCAGAAGAGTTCGCTGCCCGCGTCGCCCGCTGCCGTTAAATTGCCCGCGCCAAGTGTTGGCGCGGGCAATTTCACGGCAGCGGGCGACGCGGGCAGCGAACTCTTCTGGAAGGGACGCTGCCATTCAGGCCAAGAGGAAAGTTCGTTGTGATGAGACACGTAGAGTTGTGTCTTTCCACCCAGGCGACGAAGTGCTCCTCTGGACCCCTGTTCGCACACCGGGGCTCTGTGAAAAATTCGTTCACAGATACCTGGGCCCTTACACCGTGCTTGAACCAACGTCTGCGGTGAATTATCGCGTCGCTCCTGTTAGTTCAGCTTCGGACCGTCGCCGTCGCGGTGCCGAGATCACCCATGTGTCTCGCCTGAAGCCCTATATCCGGCGTTCGTACCCTTACTAAATGGACGTCTTGCTGACCGCTTTCGTGAAGGGGGAAAATAGTATGAGCGCTGACTGTGTCGGTCATCATCTTCACTTGTGCATACAAATCATCGTGATCATCATCATCGTGTTGGATCGCCGGTGTTCGGTTTTTGGTTCGCGCGCCTTTGCTGTAAATACAACAATCGTTCCGTCGTACCTGACGTCGTCTCACAATATATATATATATATATATATATATATATATATATATATATATATATATATATATATATATGAACACTGCTCCCTTCCCGTCTGCGTCAAAGAATCAAACGCTCGATCACGCTCGATCACGGAATTTTGAACCGCCACCTACGCAGGAACCATGACATGATGCTTAACCAATTCGCTCATTTTACACGAATTTGAATGTCACTCCGGCTGAGTCATGGTCACAACTGATAGGTCACTTTTATTCTGATTACTGCTTAGTAATTCTGTTATTTGCTGCATTTCTTAGCAAACCTTTGGCACTTTGAGCGTTTCTATCTACGTATCTATCTATCTATCTATCTATCTGTCTATCTAGCCGCCTACATCTGGGTGCTCTCATGATCGCCTCCTTTACTTGGTGTAGACCAAAATTGGCATGGGAAGACAAGAGGATTTGACGAATATGACTGTCGGGTCATGACATGAATAATATGAAAATCCTGTCGCGTACGTCGTCAAACCCTTTCCTCCAGACACGTGTGGCACACACCCGTTTACCACGGGCCGCGGTGCACGGGGTATGCGCCACAGGTGACCGACAGTTTATATCTGCCTAGCAACGGCGAGAACACACATTGGTAATTTAAATGCCAGAGCATTAAGAAAAACCGACATCGGCAGCGTTGACCTCGAATGGAAAGAATCAAATCTAGGATCTCAGCAGGAATCGAACCCAAGGATTCTGCGTGGCAGTCAGGTATTCTACCACAGAGCCACGCCAGGTCTAGAAACTGCTTCGGAAAAACACCAAATGCAGGCGTAATTTCGGTGCAACATCAATTGTGGTTGTGGTGCTGGGTATATAATTGTGTAACAATGCAATAAACATGTACTCCTACGATACAGGCGTCATGTCAGGTTAACGTCTCTGGTTCCAGTGTTGGCTTCGCTTTTATAACATTTGTATTCCCATGGTTCAGCAAGCTATAATGAAGCATTGCTCGAGCACGGAAGAATACATTAACGAAAGTTACGTATGATATTCCCATTATTGCACCGTAAAGTGCATTTAGTTTCGATAATACTGACGTATGTACTCTAACGTGAGGGCTGACGTTACGTCAAACCATAAGTTACACTTTAAACGCCAATGTTGTGGACGTGCCTGGTAAGCCCAACATGTGCACACAGCTACTACACTTACAAAATCACCTTGATCAACCTCGTAACGCTTGGCTAAAAGCCATAAAATGCAGCATAGAAGTACTCGCTGACTGCTTCGCATGAAACAGATTCCCAGAAAGAATGGTATCTGCCGAATTTTTGTTTGGAGCAACAATCCGAAAATGTTTAAAATTAATGTTTTATTTATTTATTTTATTTATTTTATTTATAGGATACTGCAGGCCCATTGAGCGGCCCAAGCAGGAGTGGTTACAATATTACATTCAACTGAACATTATACATTGTAAACAGTTAGATCCGTGCAACAATAACAAAAAGGCAAAGCAAATCGCCATGCATTGCAATACACACAACAAAGGTAGAATGTATATACACACATACAGTAATCATAAAATATAGTAGGTAAGGTGACATACAGTAAATACAGCAGGTATGGTTACATCAAAACAAAACGACATACGTCTATTTAATCATTTGCTCTATTAGTTCCGCTCTATGTAACCATGTCAATGGAAGGGCATTCCACTCGTTTATCGTACGAGGGAAAAATGAAAATTTAAACGCATTGGTTCTGGTGCTGTAGGGCGTAAGACACTCGGCATGACGATGCCTCGTTTCTCGGGTTAAGAGGGGTGATATGTATTCATCTGGATTTAAAGCTATTTTTCTGTTTTTTAGCTGAAAAAGAAACTTCAGTCTCTGTATCTTACGCCGTAGCTGCAATGTTTGGATACCATGTTCACACATTAAAAGTGTTGGAGAGTAGCTTTTCGTTGAATCCTTTCGAGAGCATCGATGTTTTGTTTAGTATGTGGGTCCCAAACAATAGCGGCGTATTCAAGCTTCGGTCGAATAAGTGATAAGTATGCTAACTGTTTTGCCTCAGCTGGTGCTTGTTTTAATTTATGTCTGAGTAAGCAGAGTTTTCGGAAGGAGGACGCACATATGTTTGATATGTGTGAATTCCATTTTAGCGTGTTTGTTATAGTGACACCGAGATATTTGTAGTTTGTAACTTCAACAAGCGGAATTGATGCAAGCGAGCACGGAAAGGAAAGACAATGGCTCTTTCTGGTTATTTTCATGAAAACAGTTTTCTGGGCATTGAGAACCATGTCCCGTTGTTCGCACCATTTATGAATTTTCTGTAAATTATAATTAAGGAGTACTTAATCCTCAGAACATTTCACCTCATTAAACAGCACGCAATCATCAGCAAAAAGTCTGATACAAACCGGCTCACTAATTACATCAACGATATCATTTATGTACATAGAAAACAACAATGGCCCAAGGACACTTCCTTGTGGCACACCAGAGGTCACTGGTAGCTGCCTTGAGCTAGTGTGCCTCGATGTGCGCGCGCGCATCAAGGCGCCCTACCTTGAGCAATGGCCATCAATACACACAAATTGCACTCTGTCGCTTAAGTATGCTGCAACCCAAGAAATAATAAAACCTGGTAAGCCTAGTGTCTGAAGCTTTAAGATTAGTTTAGAATGACATACAAGGTCAAAAGCCTTCTTAAAGTCCAGGAAAATACCATCGACCTGACCTGATTTGTCTAGAACCGAGGCTAAGCGATGTACGACTGTTGTCAACTGGGTGACTGTAGAGAGCCCCTTTCTAAAACCATGTTGAAACGGAGTTAATTTAGTATTGTCAGCTAAAAACTTGTTTATGTATTTCGCGATGACGTGCTCCAGCATTTTGCAACATGATGACGTCAATGAGATCGGTCGATAGTTTGTTAATAGCATGCTGTCTCCTTTCTTTAAGACGGGAACGATTCGTGCTGTTTTCCAATCAACAGGAATGCCAGCTGATGACAAGGAAGCGCGGAAAATAACAAGAAGATATTTCGAAAGCACTTCAGCATAACGACGAAGAAAGGGGTTTGGTATATTATCAGGTCCAGGCGACGATTTTGTCTTTAAATTCAGCAACATTGAAACAACACCAGCTTCTGAAATTAGGGTGGAATTTTCATGCAGGCTATTACGGCTCTGACGTAACGGTTCAGTTTGATTAGAAAAAACACTGTGGAAGTATTCATTGAACCTTTCAGCTATACTGCGTTTGTCATCGATAGTCACGCCATCGCACATAATTCGATCAACTGCCTTTTTCTGTGTGGAAAGGTATCGCCAAAACTTCTCGGGGGAGTTTTTGATGAAATTAGGCAATGTATAACTGAAGTAATGTTGCTTTGCATTATAGACTGCCTCATTCAACCTCGCTAGTGCCATTTTCACTGTATTGTTGTTTGATTTAGCCCGTTTTAGTCTTTTAATTTTCGTTTGAGGTGCAATATATCCCTTGTTATCCAAGGATTATTTTTCCGCGTTTTTTTAATTCTGTCCGGAACGAAATTTTCAAGGCAGTACGTGCATAAGGTCTTAAATGAGTTCCAGAGTACCTCAACATCATGTCCTTGAAAATTGTCCACGTTATGAAGTAGATAATCCATAATACTTTCATCACAAGCCCGAGAGAAGTCTTTAATCAAAACTGGAGTGCTAATTGTTTTTTGTACCTCGAGAGAACACGTAAGACACACCATATGGTGGTCAGAGATACCTTCTTCAACGGATGTATTGTAATTTTCAATTGAACGGCTAATAAAGATAAGATCTAGTAGTGAAGAAGAATTATTTTGAACGCGAGTTGGTTGATTTACAATCTGGTAAACGTCAGCACTCAGCATAATGTCGGCCACGTAATCAACGTGCCCACGTGTGTTACTATCAGTACTTCTTTAACGAGTAGGCCGACTACGTCTCGGGACCCTGGAGTGCTCTTCGAAATCGAAACTGCCTCAGGTCCTAACATACGAGCACATAAATAAACATTCGTCCCGCGCTGGGGCAAATGAGTTTCGTTGCCGTTATTAAGGAGACTGTCGCCACTGATAGGGAGAAAAAAAAAAAAAGGTTCACAAGTTTTCTGTCACCCCTCCTTTAAGACATGCAAACTGCACGTAGTTATACTACGGTCACGTAAAAGCGCGTGCGTTGTTCTTCAGTCCCGCGTACAGGCAGCATCGGCAGCTGATTAGCCCAAACAAATCGTGACACTTGCTGGACAAATAAAAACGAAAAATTTAAATAAAAAAATAAATTACGACTGGATTCTGATAGCGTTCATGTCAGACCAGACTTTGCGTACAACAACCCAAAAAAAAAAGCATGACGAATGTTCCATTCTTGAAGCAGTTTGCACATGCGTGTAGGAACGACATTGGTATAAAAGGCAAAGCCGAATGGTCTACAAGTAACAGCGGTTTAACTCTGTGTTGGCAACTATTCGTACGGCTTCTTCCCGCGATGGGCACTTCGCGTCTTCCTGCAGATGTACTACGTGGACGACCGATTCACTGATCGAGCATTTGCGTATCGGCATGGCTTGGTGTCTGCGTACCAGGAGCCAGGCCTCATGGTTCTACCAACAGCGCTCTAAGTGAAGGTGAGTTATGCGTTGTAATATTTTCGTTGGAGCATTCGTGTTTCGCTGCAGGTGGCAACGAAATTTCATTTGTTCAGAGTAAAGTGGTAATACTGAAATTTGACATTAGCACAAAAAGCCTTCAAGAGTAATAACAATTCGTCGGGTTTCACGTGCCAGAACCACAATATGAATATGAGGAACGCGCTTCAGTATAGTAACGGAGAACGGGCCAACAAAAAAACGGCAGATAGTTACTCTCGCAGAGAAAGAAATCTGATGATGAGAGCAGTGCTTTAATAATACGCAGTAGTCCTGTTATTCTTTCATTTATTTGCTCCTGCGAAGAATTTGGGACGCTTCTTCCGGCTAGACCGGCTTCCGTCGACACCTAGCATGTTACCGTCCTATACATCACGAAGCCTACCGAGTAAGCTAACTAGAGTGCGATACCGTGACATTTGCGCCAACGGCTACAAGAGATGCGTTCAAAGCCTACCGAGTAAGGTAACTTGAGCGCGATACCGTGTTGCGTTCACTTCAGTTTTGGTCGAAGGTAGTCGCGTGTTTGCACTCTTCCTGTTTTCGCCGATTCTGCGAGTTCCACAGCTTAGAAATCAGCGCCGTGACTTTTGTACTGGCGTCGTTTCCTTTATATGGTGCTACATATCTGTTACTACTGCCGATAAATGTAGCCGCACCGTTGGCAAACATTGAAACAATCTAACCGCAGGTTCAGTGCCGTCGACGTTGCCGGCGATGCGCTTCGAAATGATGTACATGTTTCCCATACTTTCTGAAAAAGGAGACAACCGTGCAAGACCGCATGTAGAAAGCTGATCAGTGGTACACACGATGTGTGTGATCGATAACTTCCACTTCTTTTGTTTTTGAATGGCGCGCTTGCACAACAACCTCACGCACAACAATTTTTGCTTTTTGTGGTATGCTATACTTGTCAGACGTAGCAGTTCGCCCTCTAAATGCGCCCGTTCAGCAATGCAGGAGCGAATAAGTGACGTTACATCGTATAGATTAACATGCGCACGTTAGCTGAATTATAGACGAAGTCAAGGTCATTTTCGGGTGGTCAGTGGTGCAGCAAATACATGACTGCGTAATATTGCCTCCTTACCAGTAAATTTTGTCCGTGCGGGTACAAGATGTTCTAGATATGTGTTTCCATAAGACCATGCAACGTTTTTCTGCATGGGCGGCCACAGATATACACTGAAATTTAGAAGACAGCACTTCGGTGTGACTGCGGTCAAAACCTGGTGTTCAAACAAACCCGGGTGTCGCTTTTTTTGTTGTTGTTTTCAACCACCATACACACCGTACAAGTTCACGTACAAATTGCATTTTCTAAGTAAGAATTTGTGAAATATTGGGCAGGCCTAGTACGTGACGAGCTGCAACACAATTTTAGGCATCTTAATTCACTGATGCTCTCGAGGCATCTTTCGCTTGCATGATATAACTCCTGAGAAAGCATGTGCAAACCAGGATACGATTGAAGAACGCCGTAGTGGGGACTCCGGGTTAATGTATACCCACTGGGATTTACTTAAATTGCAAGTCCGCCGCGGTGGAGCAGTGGTTATGGTGCTCGGCTGCTGACCCGAAGGTCGCGGGTTCGATCCCGGCCGCGTTGGTCGCATTTCGATGGAGGCAAAGTGGTAGAAGTCCTTGTACTGTGCGATGTCGCTGCACGTTAAGGAACACCAGATGGTCCAAACTTCCGGAGCCCTCCACTACGGTGTCTCTCATTATCGTATCATGTTTTTGGGACGTAAAACCTCAGATATTATTACTATTAAGTTGCATCCAGTTCTGAGAACACGGGTGTTCTTCGCATTTCGCCTATCGAAATCTGGCCGCCATCGCCCGGAAACAAAGCCCGCGACCTCGGGCTTAGCAGCGCGACAGCTTACGCGCTAAGCTACCGCGGCGGGTCGTTATTCAGCTTGCATCTCTGCAGTTTAATAGCTCGCTCACCTCTGCAACCAATTGAACCAATTCCGCTAAAGCGGTACATTCATTAACGCGATGCAGCCGCTTTCTTGTGTTCTTTTTTTAATTGCATAAGTGCGATTAGCGATAACCATTTTGTAGCTCACGGCTGCAGCGAAGTTGAGAGCTCTGTGGCCAACGTAGCGGGGTGCCGGATGCGCACCGCGCGTTGAGCGAAAACTTTGTACGACCTATTGCGCAGACATGGTGGCAGAAGGCAGATTGCTCAAGCTAATCGTCAACAAAAAAAGGCGGGGGAGGGGGGGGGGATTTCATGCAGGCAGTCACGGTTTTCGGTCACGACGACATATACCCTCTGATAGCGAGCACCAGGAGTAATCCACCCTTATTGTGCTGCCGACTGCGATTCCGTTTTGCGGGCTTCTGATGCACTTAGGATGCATCCTTTTTTTTCGTTCTAACGATTATTAAAAAAATAGTCTGCATTAGCGAAATGGGCTCAAAATGTGGTATAGGTATGTTATCGCGAAGAAAGCCGCGCGATGCTAGTCGAACCTATTCAGAAAGCTTGGCAAAATCACATACACGGCCTGCCTGACCTTTTCCCGCACCTGTCACTTGCACAGGACATTTGTACGTTTTTCACAAAAAAATAAAAATCAAGGAAAGTGATTAACGAAAAGACCGGTTGACTAATTCATTGAACATACGATTGCTTTCAACGGACTCTATCAGCTATATGTACTGGACTATGCCCTTAGTATCTGCTGATGCTTTATACGCCACATATTGTATATGTACAAAGTGCCTCTGATTTTTTATTTTCTTATTCATTTATTTTTCCTAATTTTCTTGTCTTTGTGTATTTCTTCAATACTACTATCATGATGACGGGATAGCCGGCTCTAACTAAATTTATAATAAATTTATAAAAAAAAAGCTGACCAAAGCCGCGTCAAAGTGCTATCGCGTGTAGTACTGCATAATCGCTCCCATAGTTTCAGAAACAGTGACGTAGGGAGCAACAAACCCAATCATTATACCCAATCAGATACAATACGTGGTGCGCGAGACCAAGCAAATAGCTGCACGACAAGCCTCAAAGGCCATGCTATACAGGGTGTTTAAGCTAAGAAGCACCAAGTATTACAAAAATTAAGCATAGGTGCTACGCGTCTTCAATTAGCGCAGTATTGTTCTGAGCCATATAGAGCACGTCAGAACATTTTTTCCAATCCGCCAAGCTTGGCAATTAACGAAGATTACTTAATGAACTTTTTAAACAGTAACTATAGAGAAAAGTTTTCAATACAGACGTTGTAGCGCTTGCTCAGGAACATCGAATTTTTCAATCTATGTTAAGATAACTCCCCTGCTTAAGTTTTTTCCGGCCTTTCTTTAAAGCGCGCAAATTTTAAAAAATACCACGTGACTGCCGCCAAACGCGCGGCGCTTTGTGCCATGAAATGGAAGGTAAACGAATTATCAAAGGCTGCTTCGCGCACGCAGATTGATGGAACAGGTTATCGGTGACTGCGATGGACGTTAAGCGACAAAATGAGCATACCGTTTCAACAACAACAAAAAATATTTTTCAACAAAAAAGCGGCAGCCACGGAGCAAATGCCACATGAGACTGTAGGCAGCATTTGATATAGCGTAGGCATTTTTTCTTTTCTTTTCGCACCAATGAAGACACACATTGGAAGACGAAGAACGAAAACAGCGCTAAACACGGGACGAGAAGAGGACACGGCGCGGTGTTTGTGTCCTCTTCTCGTCCCGTGTTTAGCGCTGTTTTCGTTCTTCGTCTACCATGCAGCACCAACCAGCCCAGTCAAGCACTTTGTTAAACAGGCATTGGAAGGGGCGAGGGTGACAGCGCGATGAAGGACCGAGATAAGATTCACTCACACGTGGCGGCCGCTCTTTCGTGGACTTTTAGATGCGAAGCATCTTATGGCGGAGTTCAAACTGGTGGTGGTGGTGTGCGGTGTGACCACCCTTACTGCGCATGCGCAAACACTCTCCACTTACCTCCTCGTCACTCCCCCTCTGAAACGCGGGCTCGACATGCCGAAACGCTGCTTCGAATCGCCTCATGGTCCCCTTTAGCGGGAGATGGTGTGATTTTTTTTCTTTAGACGGTACGCCCTTATCATCATTTAGCGTCCATCGCAATCACCGGTAGCCTGCTCCATCGAGCTTCGTGCGCGGAGCAGCCCTTGATAAGTTGTTCAACTTACATTTGAGGGCCCTAAAAGCACCGCGCGTTAGGCTGCAGTCACGTGGTACTTTTTAACATTCGAGCTCGTTAAGGAAAGGCCAGAAAAAAATTAAGCAGGGGAGTTAGCTTAGATTAAACAAGCGCTACAACTTTTGCATTGAAAATTTTTCTCTAGAGCTACTATTTAAAAAGTTCATTAAGCAATCTTTGTCAATTACCGAGCTTGGCAGATTTGAAAAATATTCTGACGTGCGCTATATGCATACCCAGGAATTCGGGACATCGCTTCTAGTGTACCGTTTTTCACACCACGTGGCGTACGGACCTTCAACGTTCAACATGCGGTTACGGCAAGCGATGACGCTTGCCGTAACCGCACGAATTGAGAACACGACAATACATAAAAAAAAGCACAATGACGACATCCGCTACAACCAGCGAGCGCGAACCTCAGTCGCCGACAGATAACCGCAACGCATGCAACGAGCGGCCGGTTGGGCTGCTCGACTGTGATTCAGCAGTTCTGTTGCAATGAAAGGGTGCACACGTATACAACTCGCTTGGCTGTGCTTGGTGGCGACGAACTCTCGAAAGAGAGCGCTGCCCTTCCTCTCATCCCCTGCCTCTCCAAAATATTTCGGCCAATGATGTTGTTGGCTCCAACGGGTTTCTTAAAAGAAAGCAAGAACGTCCTTTAGCGCTGCTGTTTTTGTAAATGTGAAAAAGCTAACTTTCAGAAAATAATGCAAGCTTGGGACGTAGTGACGACGATCGCGGGTTTCCGAATGTGCAGAGAGTCTTGACGTCCCTAATTTTTGTTGGCGTCAATTTATCGAATCGACATTTCGCACTATTACGTGAAGACGCCTGGCCGTGTTATATTCGCTGCCACAGACATTTTTCTTTAAAGCTCAATAAGAAGCAGAAGGAAAGGAAGAATACCTTTGCAAGCAGAATAGTGTTGGATGATCTTCTTAAAAAGAATGGTTTTAATAAAATAGCTTTAGTTTCAACAGCGCGCTTTTTGTTTCTAAATAACATAACTAAAGACGTCGGAAAGCACTGACTTCATTATACGCATGACACACTACACAGGCCGCGTTCTCCTCTCTGTTAAATATTGCTGAAGGAGTAATGAGACAGATTATATTCCTATAACGTATCGAGAAACCCGCGTTGTTTGACTGCCTATGCTGGTCTGCAGAAATGTTGGAGGTCGCGGCTTCGAACCTCGCTCTCGCGGCCAGCTTTATTCGGGACAGAATAGCGCGTTCTATATTTACGTGGTAAAGTTCGCTAAAATACCCCTCGTCAGGACCCGCTTAATGTATTGATTACGAGCTGCAATATTTCATTTATGTGAGCAAGGACACCTGGAAGGTTCTCGAAAAGCCGTTTTATTTTTATTCGCTGTGTCGTGTGTTCGTTTACAGTGAGACAACGGTCGATGTTTGGGGCAAGCTGAGGCGATGTTTGGCGCAAGCTGAGCAACCTTTCAGAAATCTTTTTTTTTTTTGGATGGCATTGAACTGCCCTGTTACCGTGCCGCCAGAAGATAAACAATGCTGTCAACGCAGGCCTTGTCCGCCGCGGTGGAGCAGTGATTATGGCGCTCGGCCGCTGGTCCGAAGGTCGCGGGTTCGATCCCGGCCGTCTCATTTCGATGGAGGCGAAATGCTAGAGGCCCGTGTACTGTGTGATATCAGTGCACGTTAAAGAACACCAGATGATCGAAATTTCCGGAGCCCTCCACTACGGCGTTTCTCATAATCATATCGGGGTTTTGGGACGTAAAACCCTAGATAGTATTATTAACTCTGCCCTTACCTTTGCCAAGGTGATGGCCTGCAAGCGGAGTTCTTTCCCTGCCTTCCCTTGCGATCGTAGGCAATGTACTCTGTTTTGCTTACGTGACAAGCCCCACCTTCTTTCTGTTTTTCTTCGCGGCGCCTTTAGAGTGACCACTATGAGCGTCTCGGAATGCGAGGTTAACTGAAGCCACGTGCTGTAATCAATGACGCTGAAAGCAGTGTGCTGCAGTGCGCGACTCGCGTCTCGCAAGAAGTGTGGCCCCGTCCGAGATGCGCGGACTACTTTTTATTATTTTCATGCTTGGCAGACACGATGTTCACCTACTAATCTACAGACCTAATTTGTCAGAAATCTTAGTTCATGAAGTTCTTCGGTTTCCTCGACTACCATATCACTCATTGCCATCGTTTCAATTGTACAGTAATGTCAATAAACACACCGCACCGTCAGAGGGTGCTAAGTAACTATCACTCATTAAGGAGAGAGCGTTGAATGGCTCGTGATTTTAAAAATCCGGCGTTCGGCGGCGCGAATACCATTGGTACCAGAACTCGAGTGGGCCGATACCGCAGGCTGTGCAACAACGGGTGAAGTGGAAAATGCTTGAGGGTGAGGGTGGGACGAACAATGCAATTGACTAATAACGTTAAAGTAGTTTAATTAATGAATGTCTCTCCAGAGCATAGGCTACTGTGGTCTCCTTAGTGTGAGCTAAAGGGGCTAAATTTTATTCCAGCGCCGCCGAGATAAAGTACATACTCACCGTGCGAGCTATTGGCAGATAAAGTGTGGCGCTGCTAAGCGCGAGGTCGCGGGTTCGATTCCCTGTCATGGCGGCCGTATTCCAGCGGGGACGAAATGCAAGAACGTCCGCTCACTTAGATCTAGGTGCACGTTCAAGAACCCCGGGTGTTTAAACCTATAACAGAATTCCCCGCTGCGACTTGCCCCGTAATGACAATGTGGTTATGGCAAGTAAAATCACTTAAATTATTAAAGTAGGACGCTAGGGGACAACAGAAATAATACGTGAAAAACAACCCCCTACACACGCTTCATCATTACCGTTGGAGTGTCACGCACCGAGTTTTGCCTAAATTAATGTTGGGCATGTTCTGTCATCTGCTTATTAATAATTCGCAAGTATCCACGTGTATGTGCATGTGGACACTTCAGAATTACGGATGCTCTTGTCGCAGGATTGCTTGCTTTGCTCGCTAGGCCGTCTTCTGGCGCTGCTGTCACATGCGAAAAGCTACACCGCAGTGTGTATTTTCGCGGGGTACAAGTCAAGAAATGGCTTCTCCTGCTCCTTGTACTTTTACAGCGAAAGCTGTTATGAGATCATTTCACCGGCCGTTTTTGGCGCCGTAGTTGTCCGCTGCCGCCGCCGCCGCCGCCGGTGTCCGTAACCAGTATCGCTCGAAATAAGAAAAAAAACGAAAGAAAAAAATTCCAGGATGGAATGATGTTCGAACCTGGGCCCTCTGCGTGGGAGCCCAGTGTTGTACCTCAGAGCCATGCCGGTGCTTGGAACTGCCTTGCAAAAAAAAAAAAAAACGCTATACAGGCTTCATGTCCAGAAGGAACCACATTAGCATATGCAATATAGCGTGGTAGAAGAGTAAAATAAGCACCAAGCGTCGCACAACGCGAATTCTGTAACCAGGCGTCACACAATGCGAATTGCGCAACGAGTACGTTGTTGAATGCTTCCAACCCATTACAAAGGACTCTGCCATAATTCTTCTTCGTCATCAGGCACAGCATCAACAAAGTGTGCATAATGCCCTACATGCGTATAGCAGGTACCAACGCTCTCCGTAGAATGACGAAAAATGCCACAGTGCCTGCTGCCCTACTTCTCAAAAATTACAATGATTTATAGCGTAGTGGGTTCCTCGCAAGTGCACTTGTATTGGTTGCCAAGGAAGCCCATAAGCGCATGATCCACTTCCTCGGGGTCTCAGTAAAATTACACTGATTTATAACGTAGTGGGTTCCTCGCAAGAGCACTTGTATTGGTTGCCAAGGAAGCCCATAAGCGCATGATCCATTTCCTCGGGGTCTCAGTAAAGTTCTTCGCCCCCCCCCCCCCGTCTCTCTCCCACGTCAACGTATGTTATACAGCATGACGGGAGAGGGAAATAGCGACCGGGCGTCACCCAATGCAAATTACATAACTGGTGGGCCGTTTAAAGATTCCAACCCATTACAAACGGTTGAGCCATAATTCTTCATCGTCATCAGTCGTCGCGTCAACAAAGTGCACATAATGCCTTACAGACGTGTAGCTGGTGCCTCGCTTCTCCGCAGAATGACGAATAATGGCTTAGTAGGTGCTTCACAACTTCACAAAAATTGCGATTTATGGCGTAGTGGGTACCTTTCTAGTGTACTTGTATTAGCAGCCCCAGGAGAGGATACGACGGGCTCTAGAAACGCCGCTCTTCCAGCTTTCGCTGTGCTGCGGTTTCAGTGCAGGCCTTTTTTTTTTTTTCAGTCATATAGCAAGTTGAGAAATCCAAAACACGACTAGACGCTTAAGACGAGTGCGGTTTAAACCAATGCACTGCGGAGAAAACATTAAACCAGGTTGAATATAAAGGCTTCGAGCTTTCATTTTTGGTAATTCAATTTACATAAACCAACACTCTACCAGTATCAAGTGTTAATAATAATAATAATAATAATAATAATAATAATAATAATAATTGTTGATGTTTAACGTCCCGAAACCACGATATCATTATGAGGGACGCCGTAGCGGGGGGCTCCGCAATTATTGACCACCTGGGGTTCGTTGACGTGCACCTAAATCTAAGATACGATTTATTCCAGTATTTTTATATATGGTTCGTCGACGCTCCGATTCCGTAGTTCCTGCGTAACTGCTGATACTCGACCGAATAAAATGCCTTCTCGTAATCTATGAAGGTTATATATAGGGGTTGGTTATATTCCACACATTTCTCTATCACATGATTGATAGTGTCAATGTGGTCGGTTGTCGAGTATCCTGTACGAAATCCTGCTTGGTCCTTTGGTTAATTGAATTCTAATGTTGTTCTAATTCTGTTAGCTATTATGTTTGTAAATCGCTTGTGGACAGCGGACAGTAAGCTGACCGGCCTGCATTTTTTCATGTCCTTGACGTCCCCTTTCTTGTGGATTAAGATTATGTTAGCATTCTTTCAAGGCTCCGGTACCTCACCGTCAAGAGGCACTTCGTATACAGGGTGGCCACTTTTTCTAACACATTCTGTCCACTCTTTCAACAGATATGATGTTACATGATCCTCACCAGCGGCTTTGCCTCTTTTCCCTCCAAGGCTTTCTTTATTTCCCCTGTCGTTACTGGTGGGATGTTCGATTCCTCTGGTCTACTATTACTTCTTACATTATCGTCCTGGTTGCCCCGGCTACTGTACAGATCTTTGTAAAACTCCTCAGCTTCTTAAGCTATCCTATCCATACTGTTAGTGACTTTGCCTTCCTTGTCCCTTAGTACCAGTGTTGCGGAGTTCCCACTCCGGAATTGGAATGACTCCGGAATCATTCCACATTTTCGCGATCCCGGAATGGAATGGGAATGGAATTAAGCGCTTTTTGCACGGAATGGAATGTGAATGTAAGTACGTCTTTTTCCGAAAATAGAGCAAGTTTTCGTCTACGCGCTGTTTATCAAACTTTTCAATTATCAGTAAGTCAGAACCTTGAATTTAACAATAAAGCAGTATTTTTAAAATGGCTTGGCTTATTACAAGCACGGTACATTTATATAATAATAATACTATCTGGGGTTTAACGTCCCAAAACCACGATATGATTATGAGAGACGCCGTAGTGCAGGGCTCCGGAAATTTCGACCACCTGGGGTTCTTTAACGTGCGCCTAAATCTAAGTACACGGGTCTCAAATATTTTCGCCTCCATCGAAAATGCAGCCGCCGCGGCCCACGGTACATTTATAAGCAACGCGCCTATTGCAATCCTGTCCTTATATAGACTGTGTTGCTCCGAAGTCTCGAGCTGGTCAGCCTGCACTCCCACTGCTCCGGGGTGGGATCATTTCATTATTATCGTTATCCTTTTTTTTTAGATGCGAAGTATCTTATGCCGGAGTTCAATCCGGTGGTGGTGGTGGTGTGCGGCGTGACCACCCTTACTGCGCATGCGCATACTCTCTCCACTTCCCCTCTCCCCTCCCCCTTTCCACTCTTCCTCTGAAACGCGGGCTAGACATGCCGAAATTGTCTTCTGCGCAACGCCGCGATGAGCACCAGCGCATGCACGTCCACTCCCCCTCTCTCTCCTCTCCTACGCTGCCCCCTCTCGCACGCCTGCCGGCTGCGTTCTCCGCTCGCCCTGTGAGAATTAACGGCCAGGCTAGAGGGAAGACAAGACGCGCGTAGCGTTCCTCTTCGCGTTCCACGACGCGAGGTCGGTAGCATGCCCAAAGAACGCCAACGGAACGCGATCGTGCAAGTGCTCCGGCTTCGCATCGCCTCATGGTCCCCTTTAGCGGGAGATGGTGTAATTTTTTTGCATCTTTTCTTGCTACGGCTCGGCACATACCCGCGTGCGCATCGCGAGGGCATTGGGGAGGAACGTATTTTCCGACACCCTTAATTGCTACTACTCTAATATGATGCTCAAATTAGTCATGTAGGCGTGAGTACATGTTTTTTTCGAAGTCGAAGGCCATAACGTATTCTCTAGGTCCACCTTTAGTTAGCCAGAGCCACGGTGTAACCGTGGCCAGAGCCAAGGGTAGACGTGTAAAAGTGTGAACGGTCTGCCAATTTGTAAAAGAGAAACCGAGGCATAAGTCAGTGTGCAAACAAATGCATTATCCCAGCAGCTACTGAAGGGAGAAACAAATTATCCCTGCGCGTTGGTTCCCATTGATACCCCCACACGAAAGCGGCCAGGGGCGTAGCCAAGGGGGGGGGGGGGTCGGGGGTTCAACTCACCCCCCCCCCCCGACATTTTTCAGTTTTGCTTGCGTATATAGGCACGCACACATACAAACGCACGCACGAACATACATCAAGTATGGTTGAACCCCCCCCCCCCCCCCCGAAAAAAATTTCTGGCTACGCCCCTGAAAGCGGCGAATACTCTATGCACAGCCTGATCTTTATCTCACGAGCAGTTTAGTACCTGACACACGTAAATAACCTTTGCGACAAATAAGACATTGCATGCCTGCGCACAGGCGAACACAGAAAGTCCTCCTCACCCCATTCATGCTTGAAAGGCGCGCTTGACAAGCATGAGTGCTGACGAGCAGTGCTGCCCAGTGTTCCATATTCGATGCAAAGGCACAAGGTGCCCGAGCGGTGCACTGTTCCAACTAATACCGGCAGATCTAGAGGATTTTGTTCCCTATTAACCAAATCTTAGTTTTCCCCATATTCACGACCGCTCCAGACGCGTGGCAAAACTGCTTAGTCTTCATCAACGCTACTTTTGTCAGCATAAAAATGCGTTATGTCGTCATTTTAGCATTAACACATTTAAGCTTAAACAATATTAAAACACCATTCGTCCAAACACGCTGACCATGCAAATACTATAGGTAGCGGGAGAACTGCCCCTATGGGAATTGGTAGGGCGTATGTACTGCACGAGATATGTCACCAAGCTATACTATCCCTCGACCTTGGTTACGTGCTTTGCGTACTTTTGTAGTTCATAATTAATGTGATGACATCAGCTTTATGGGGCGTTCATTCTTAACTCGATAAAACTATCAGATGCCTTTCATACGCTGAGGAATTACAGGAATGGAATTACGGGAATGGAACTGCCCGGCCATTCCCGGAGTGGGAATGGGCTAAGTTTTTTCATTCCGAGGAATTGAAGGGAATGGAATTGCGGCAAGTTCTAATTCCCCGGAATGGAACTGGAATGAAGGCGCCCATTCCGCAACACTGCTTAGTACATACATCTGGTTTTTGCCTGTGCCCAGTTTTCTCTTCACCGCTATGAGGCTTCGTCTGTTCTAGAGATGACTAATAAAAACATAGCACGAAGTCAGTCACGTGCGAGTCGGGCCGGGTCCCCTGCCCCTGCAGCATAAATTAAATAAAACAATACAACTCGGCTTCCTAGATGAAGTTCAGGAGCGGTCTATGCAATTCGCAGATCCATTTGGAATCAACGTCCGTCGACACTGTCGACGAGCTGAAGGTGAGGCTCTGATATTTAAAGAGTACTCGAAAGAGTATAGTAGGCGTTTACTAAAATAAAGTATACATTGATTAGACCGCGTGCGCGTCATTCGCACCATATATGTAACAAACCGTAAGCTTTTATCGCCCTTCGTCGATACTAACTGCTGTTGTTGCATTTTAGAAACGCTGGTCGTGCTTTCGCGTGTTGGCTAGCAGGTGAATGTATACCGCAGATATGTATAGTCGTGAGCAAGATGAGCTGCAACTCTGATATTACCTTTTGAATAGGCTATAGCGACTAAACACAGCGAGCAAGTGCAAAAGTGTTCATGACACCAAATGCTCAAACGGAAAGGTGTGTATATGGCAATTCAGTACGTCACATTTACACTAGTACATTACAAGTTTTTGTACACTAAACATTAATTCGGTGTTCGGCTCATAATGATGACAACAGAACGTCTTGACGGCATCGGCACGCGATAACGCACATGCCGCTTAAGTGCTACGTCCGATATACATACATACGCTCGGCAATACCTACACTGTGTTCTTCCTTTCACATTTCATGCGTAGAGATACATGCAGATGCGTTCGGATATGTGAAGTGTTTTACGGAGTAGGAATATTCAAGCGGCGACGTGTTTTTTTTTGTTTTTTTTTCGTCTCGTGCTCCCACGGCGCCAACGAGCAGCGGGCGACCGAACGGCTGGCTCGATCGATGTACACACTTTTCCCATAGTGCCTACGCTCCCACGGGCGTTCTGGGATTGCTTGAAAGGGTTTATTAGCAAGAATCTCCCAATGCATTCACCCTCTCTCTATAGGATATCATGTGATGCTTTGCAATCTTATCCTTCAATTAATTTTTATTATATATCTCCACTTAATTATTTGCCTGTAACTATCCGCGCAATTAATTACTCATTTAAATTGCGGAAGGGTGTCTTGAAGGGCCAGTTGGTGCCTGTTACTGCGTTGAAAATAGCGCGAAAACGGGACGAAGGGTAAGGAACAAACACAAGGCGCTGTTCCTTTGTTTTCTTAGCTTTCGCACCCTTTTCGCACTGTTTTCAACGCAGTAACATGTAGCAACTGGCCCTTCAACACAGCCTTCTGTGATTTGTTTCTCTTACATCAGGCTCTTTCGCACCCAGTGCTTTGCATAATTCATCAATGTGCCAGCGCTTGTGTAGTTTTTTCCTTAGCCTTTGCCCAGTTTTCGCGCTGTTTTCAACGCAGTACTCCTATAAATCGTGATCTCTCGTAAATGTTTCTCGTAGCACATGTGAGTGATAAATGGCATCTATATTAAAGGAATAATTATCATTGATTACGAATTAATCATATTTATTGCTGCTAATTAACAATATTCTATCATTTGCCGTTATCGTGCTATAACTGCATTGATTGAGATACTAGCTATCTATCTGTCTTAATTATGTCCTACACTGACAGCTTGCACCCCTACATATAAAATATGTTGAATTCGTTGTCGCCATTCATTAGTAATGCACTGCATGCCAAGGTGTGAATGTAGATCAACATTAGTCACTTGCTGAGAATTCTGCTTGGTTAACCTAATTTTCAAAACTCGCGCAGCTTGCACTGAGTCGCGCAAAGCTTGGCTAGAGGGGAGCTGGTCGACACTTGACTGGTCCTGGCTTGACCAGCCAAGTGTCGACACGTGCATTCACACGCCGATGCACGAAGTGTTCACGGGATCACATTCTAAATCACGAGTATAGACTATAGTTGTTGATCGGATTCGATTGGGTATTGCTTGTCAATCACAACACCAGGTATGATAATTAGCTTAAGTGGATCAATTAGAATAATTAGCTTAATAGCATTGTAACGGAAGAACAGCGCGAGAAGACAGGGTCGGAAGGGGCACACACACAGCGCTCGTGTGGGTGCCCCTTCCGTTCCTGTATTCACGCGCTGTTTTTTCGTTACTATGCTAACAAACCAACTAGCCCACCGACATGCAACAGCTTAATAGGTCTAAGTGGCACATTGGAGACTTGGTGTCGGTTAGCTTGCATCCCAAGTCAGACAAGCCTTAATTATAACTGAATTAGCCTAACTCGCACACTCGACGCTCGGCCCCGAATAGCTTGCATTCGAAGTCAATCTAAGCCTAATGAGCTAATTATCCTAATTGAAGCTAATTAGTCGCAGTACTATTTAGTATTAATTACGCTTTGCTCGGCACATCTTGTCAAACGCGGCATGGCTACGCACACCAGAATCTCAACTATGCTTAAAGGGACACTGAAGCGGTTTTGAATTCTCGAATTTATTTCAAATTCGGTATTGCGACCTCTTAGAACATGCCTGCGAAGGTTTTTTCCCCCGATTTTCGACTAAACAACGGCGCTATAAGCGAGCAAACTTTGGCCGAGGGAACGCTCCCCTGCGCGCGCGGAGCGCAGGGTAGGAGGACGGCAGAGAGAGAAACGTGGAGAGGTGACGTCATCGACAGGAACGAGCAGGGCCGTTGCGCCTGTTAGCTTCGGTTTGTTCCTTGTTTCTGCTGCGACCTGCTGCCTAGCGAAGCATCAGTTGTGCCAGTTCGCATGGGTTTCTTGCCGTTGCACCATTGTCTTGTTTCGATTAGAGATTTTTGCTGTCCGACATTCACTAGTTGTCTTTGTCGGGGGTTGAAGCGGACTCGCGATGCCGCAGTACTGCGCGGCATATGGCTGCTGCAACACTTTCGGTCGCGATGAGATCGATTTGCATAAGTTTCCTCGGGATCAGAAGATGGCTGCAAAATGGGTCACTGGAGTTAAAAGAAAAGACTTCAAACCTAGGAGAGCAAGTGTGCTGTGCTCCAAGCACTTCCATGACAGCGACTACGTACGAAGCCCGTCTCTGATGCAGTCGCTGGGATTGACGATCAAGAACAGCGACGCGATTCCTTCTGTGTTCCCGCACCTGAGGGGGGCCTCGCCCAGGACGTAAGGTGCTTCCGTGTTAAACTCTTTGATATGGCTTACGATGAGATCTCGAAATCGGGTACTCTACATGACAGTCGCATACTTATGACGCAGCAAATATACCATTTGCATTTCAACACACCATCATTATAGTACTGGCCAGAATTCCGAAAGAGCGACGACATTGTAAACAGAACTGCAATATATGAGCCAAATTATCCATGCGCAAGATCAGGGGCGTAGGCAGAAATTTTTTCAGGTGGGGCGGGGGGGGCACCTCCTTGATCTGAAGTGGGGGCCGGGCAGGAAGATGTGGTCGAGTGTCATTTTGTGCTCTATATGCTGTGGCAAAAAAATCTTGCGCAGTGGCGTAGCCAGCGCGGGGGGGGGGGCACGGGCCCGGTGTGCCCCCCCCCCCCCCCACTCTGGCTACGCCACTGCGCAAGATTGCAACGCAGCCCGGAGCACATGTCACCACTGCGGCAAAGATCGGCTCTCGTGTGCTTTTTTTTCTCTCGCGATAGCACACTAACTCATCACATGCTTCTTGCCCGCTGCGAAGTGTGACACTGATTGCGTCAACAACGCTGCACTTTGAGCAGAGAAATTCACGAACAGCTGATGTTGTCGCACGATGTGCGCGCGCAGCGCGGACCCTGCCAATACGCGGCTAAAAGCGACTACCAATGCTGCTGTTCCCTATCGGATATAATATACATGGCTGAACGTATCATTTCTATCGGTTCACTGCAGTGAAATTAAGCACTAACATGCACCTTGCACGTACCAGTCCATGTTTCCGACGCGGGTGAAGGTTAGCGGTTGGGACACGCTTTCTTGTGCCGCATCACCGGCGCTGGCAGCATCTTCGGTCGTCGTTCCTACAGTGGCGACAGGCTCGACATGTAACAGCAACTACACGCCGATTTCAACAAAAGAAAAGAAAAACACGGCATCGCCTGCTGGAATGCGCCGTCAGCTGTCTTCACAATTCCGTCGATGATGCCACGGAGCTTCGACCTATCACAGGCGGCGGCGAGACTCGCAATGCCGGCCGAGGCGCCTGTTGCTCGTTTTCGGCAAATAGTTGTTTTTCCTAAAGGTGCATTGCAGGTTTCGCTGCAATGCATCTTTTCATAAAACTCGAGCCTTCGAGCCTCACAAACTTCGCCAACATCAGCCAAACTTCACAGGTTCGAACACTGAATAATCAAGATTGGGTCACTTCAATGATTTAAGCAGGTGAGGGCGCATTGTTTTTATATAAATTTTAAATTCTCTCCCATGGAGTTTCACATAGCACATTAAAGTGGTTCTCGAACCCAGGAAGTTTATGGGAATAGAACAAAACTTCTCGCACTGCGAGATGGACTCCCAGATTATATGGACGAAGTGATTTAAGCCTATATTGAAGCGTTGCACCCGTTCACCCGTGAAGCGTTGCACCCGTGAAGCGTCCCGTTCAGTGACGCTGCCACTCAGCAGCCAACTCAACAGATGGCGCTAGTTGATGTCCCAAATTCCTGGACATGACTCAGAACAATACTGCGCTAATTGGAGAAGCGTAGCACCTAAGCTTAATATTTTTATTACTTGGTGCTTTTTTCTGAAACGCCCTGTATACGCATGAAACGGCACTCTGCGGTTAACATGTTCCGGAATACAACAAAGTACTACAGTGCATTTTACATAGCAAACATTTCGTCACATACATGTACACATTACACACGGAAGCAGCATACGCATACGGCACTTCGTATGTTATTACAATTAATGTACTAATGTTGGTATAATAATGAATGAGATCTTTTACCTGCTAACGTCACGTAGGGCGTGATCTTTTTACGAGCTGGCAGCTGGACAGTAATCACTCGTATACTACATGCAGGCATCAAGTCTGCCAGAACGAGACCCCCGCTACGAATGAACGAAAGAAGCTAGAGGTGTGTCAATATTCGAAAATTTCGAATAGCATTCTATTCGATTTGGTACTCGAATCGAATAGCAGACATTCGAAATACCGCATGTTTTAACAGCGAAGCTGCTTAGCAAATCGTTCCCTGTCCGACGAACCAAAAAACTATCGTCACCATGAACGGGTATGTGCCACAGAAATTGGGCAAATCCCACTACTCACCACTGGTCCACTAAAAATGATGAAGGCAACAGTTAGCCCAACGCTGCGAAGCGACGGCGGCGAGCCGAAGATCCTGAGTACGTACAACGAGAGAATACTAGCTAACGGGAAAGGCAGCGGCGGCTGCGGGAAGACCCGAAGCGATGGAAGGCCTACACCAACGATGACGTGCCCGTAGATATGTGAAAGGGGCGAACGCTTGGTTTCGGCGCGAGTTTCTGTTTCTGGAGTTCGGACATCCATGTCGTCCGTAACCGTCTGTGGTTTAACTCGAAACTCTCTGCGCTGAGAATCAGCGTAGAAATAACCTAGCATCACCTAACTAAAGCCTAGCAACGACCTTGAAACAACCTGCATCACCTAGCTAAGGCCCAGAGGAAGCTGAAGCAACCAGATTAGTCTATGGCGAGTCGTCAGCGTCTCGGAGAAAACGACCAAGTTGCGCCTCAGCTGCTCCGCACGTTCGATAATAATAATATCTGAGGTTTAACGTCCCAAAACCATGATATGATTATGAGAGACGCCGTAGTGGAGGGCTCCGGAAATTTCGACCACCTGGGGTTCTTTAACGTGCACCTAAATCTAAGTACACGGGCCTCAAACATTTTCGCCTCCATCGAAAATGCAGCCGCCGCGGCAGGGATTCGATCCCGCGACCTTCGGGTCATCAGTTGAACGCCATAACCACTAGAGCACCGCGGCGGGGCTCTCCGCACGTTCGAGCCTAGCGCGAGAGAAGAGGAGGCCCGCAAGAAGACAGCATCTGTGGTTGCCCATCGGAGAACACGCATCAATAAAAATGTGTGAAAGCGAACGCCTCACGTCTTCCCACAAGTCTTCAGAAATGTCCAGTTTCGCTGTTTCAAGCTTTGCGCGGCTTAGTGCAAGCTTCGCGATTTTTTTTTCGAATAGTTTTCGAATAATCAGCACCGACGGGAGAACCAGAACACAATGAAACTCTGGAACAGCCGAAGGTCATTTTTCGTCTTTAATCACTGAATTACCAATACGCACGCAGCCCAACATTTTGCGAGATTACCTATGCTAAATTGAATACCGGATGAAGGCGTTTTTTTTTCTTCTTAAAACTCCACTCCTACTCAATTTTTACTTAGCTGCATCGCATTAATCGCTTCCTGTCTTCGTCTTGTAATAACTGACGGTGGGGACTACGGCTGCGCTCAGCTTCACTATAGACAACAGACGCGTAAATTGTTTGCGTAAATTGTTCTTGCAGATGCAGCTTTCAACACTGATGCTTTCGGTGCAGAGGCCCATGTTGTAATGTCAGATTTCTCAGTTTTATGACAGATTTAGCTGTAGGCGTGGTGTCTCAATTTCATTTAGAAGCAAGCGACTAAGTATCACCATGATTACGGTAGTCACTGCTGTATTTAAACCTACAGTTGCGAAATATTTTGAAGGCTCTGGTCGCTGCTGTATACGAGCTTACCTCGGTATTCATAACCGAGGTATTAGGGTCGGTTAAAAGTAACCGTAATGTTGTTTGGTGAAAGTTTGTGAATGTTTGTTTAAATTAAAATGTTGTAGAGTGTAGGACTTTTGAAAATGGTTGTCTTACTATTGGAAAACTATCCCTAGAGTATTCTATTAGGATTAGATTCGGTGTCATCACTATTCGATTCGTATTCGATTTGGTTTCAAAATTCACTATTCGCACACCTCTAAAAGAAGGGGAATTTTTAAGGGCTCGTTTGTCTTTGTTAGACACAACGTGGCATCAATTCGGCCATAACGAGAATCCCGCTACGAATGAACGAAAGAAAGGGAATTTTTAAGGGCTCGTATTTCTTGTTAAACACAACATTGTCTAACAAAGAAAAACGAGGCCTGCGAAATTCCCCCTTCTTTCGTCCGTAGCGAAAATTGTAGCACTTGTTTTACATAACTAAAGTTACACCCTTTAATTGAGTCTTCGGCTATGCGTGTAGTATTTGTCTTGTTAGCGTTTAGTCCGGCTAGTGCTTGTCGCTATTCAGTGTTATAATATAGGCCATGCTTGTAGTTCCGTCATGGCCTAAAAGTTCACATTAGACTAACTTGCGTAGTATTGTGTTCTACATAAGATCAATGGAGTAAAAAAGGTGTGGCATTTTACATATTGTACAAAAGACGTGCTTTCGTAATAGTGCGAGCCTGTAAGCTGGCAAAAAGTGTATCTTTAAAGAAACATGCTGATAGGTTTAGGACGATTGCAATAAATATGACGCATTTTCAGAGTTCCGAATAATCGTATGGTTTGCGTGGTCATTTCGACAGTCATCAAGAACTTTATTGACAAGTCCTGAGGAGTTTAAGCCGCCGGGGAATCCACGAGGGACACCCTAGCAGCCGCTACCGTAGGCGACGCCCGAGTCGGGGCGGGAACGTGGTGGCGTTCCGCCAGTTCTTGGGCCCTCCAGACTGCCTTGAGTTGGGGGTGGAGCTCGAAGCTACTGAGTGCCTCTTCCCGGTCGAACTAACTGGTGACTGGTCCCCGAGGTAACGCCAGACATTGCCAGAGCATGTGCGAGAGTGAACAATAAAATTTCTGTGCAATCTGGGCATTGTGGAGTGATGTCCGAGTTGTAATGACCGAGTAGGCAACGTGATGGGTACGATCTCGTTTGTAGCATGCGAAAAGCTACCGCTTGCGCGCGTTCAAGCTTTGTGTGTGCTAGGGGTATTGGCTTCTGTTGTTACGATATTGAGAGGTGATTTGGTGGAAGTTGAGTAAGGGGTCGCTAAACTAAACTGTATGTCTGTAGTCACGCGCGATATTGCCGGTTTCGTAAGCCGGAATGGCGGCGCGTGAGTCTGTGAAGACGCTGGTGCGCGAGGGATCGATCATCGCTAAAGCTATAGCGACCTGCTCGGCTATGGCGCTCGTTGCTAGTCTAACCGAGGCGGCTGAGCGTAGGGCTCCGTCGCCATCTACTAACGCGAGTGCAACGGTGGAGGAGTTACCGTATTGCGCCGCATCGACGAGTACGGAAGAGTCGCGAATCGCGGCGGTGCGGTCGAGGATCGCGCGAGCCCGGAGCAGGCGGCTGCCCTTGTTGGGTTGTTGGTGGACGTTAGGTGGGAATTGGGTTACCATGTAGGTATCTCGAACATCTCTCGGGAGAGTTACTGAGCGTTCAAGGTAGGGGTGTGGGGGACAAGCCGGCCTCGTTTAAAAGTCGACGGCCTGCCTTGGAGGAGGAGAGGCGGACCATTTGGGCCGTAGTCTCGGCCTCGATGAATTCGTCGATGTCGTTGTGCATGCATAGTTGGTCGATTCGGGAGATACTCGTGTTTTGGGGTAGGCTGAGGACTTGTTTAATGCTTTTGCGCATGAGTTTCGTCTTTTCCACCTTTATCCAGTTGCGGTCACTAACCAAGTCAAGGCAAAAACGCACGAGGGACGTTTACTGGCTTGTAAGGGTTCCTTGATCACGCTAAAGCAGGCAGAAGACGTCTGTTATACTAAAATATGACTTAGCGAATTGGTGTCGTCAGCGGACAGATTTCCATTGTTCCTGTTGGCGGTGTTGTCGACTGAATAAAAATTTTAGAAGTATTCTAGTTGCGAGATTCTTCTCCTTAGCTATTGTATTGGAGTCATCCAAATCGATGCGGTGACCGTGAATGTCTGCATGCTCAGCCAGGACGTTCGATGCTTTCTTGTTGCCGATTTCTCTCTGACGCTCCTTCAATATCCTCCTGAACTTGCCAGTTTCGCCGATGTAGCTGCAGTCTGCACATGGTACTTTGTCGAAAAGGGGGAATTCTCGCTGTGTATCGGATCCCCGAAGTTAGCAAGCTGATTTTTCAGTTTGTTGAACGGTACGCGTGGATTGTGAATGTCGTATGTAAACATGCGGTTTAGAGCTTCGCTCACACCTGGAACGGACGGAACACCGGTGCGCCCTGCAGAAGGCCTGCTTTGAGACGGCTTTCGATAAAACGAGAGATAAAACAGCGGAAGGCTTCTGGCAAGCCTGATGGCATGAATAGCCGGTATGAGTCCTTCCGGGCGCCGAACGAGAGTCTGTTCCTGTTCACTCATGCAGACGTGGAGGATGGAAAGGATGTTATCCAACTTGTATTCTGCAGTGAACTGTTTATATGGTGTTGAGAAGATTCAGGAGACTTGTTGCGTCTTACACTTGTATAATGCTGAAGCAGTCGTCTACATAACGGACGAAAATATTTGGTGTGGGCGCAAAGTAAGTATTTGGTGAGGGCGCAAAGTCTGTTCCCAAATTGCCGGTAGTCATGGAATGGAAGATCCCATGGCAATTACGACCGTTTGCTGACATAACCGTTTCCTGTAGGAGGACTATGTGTTGTTCAAGCACATCTCAAGCTCCCTTACCTGTTCACTTAGCCATTCCCGATTAAGTAATTTCCTGCAGTAAAAGAGCTCAATGTGGTAATTTTCAACATGACTGTTATCGCAAGATTAGTCTTGTAATGCAAGGTTTTTGGCTTGCAATTCCAAGGAGTTTTGTTAAGTCACCGTATAGCATGATTTCTCCTTACAGAAGCAATGGTGTGGTTTTGTCTTTCCACTGCAGAAATATGCGTGCTCGTCTCCTTCGCAGGATCCGGAGAGTAGCAGAATTCGCGACGTGTCCTGCGCTGCCCAGGGGTTCAGCTGTTTCGACAATGCTTCGCAGCGGCTCGGTTACCCATACCAGCGTACTTGGTGTCTTCTCCATCTGGTACTCTGGGGTTCTGTCGATCAAGTGTTCTGCACGACCGAGCGTGCTTGTCAGCGAGTTGCGTTCTCACCGCAATCGAGATGTTCAACCATTGCAGTAATGGTGGACCAAGAGCAGCAGAGTTCAAGGACTATCAAATGCTGGTGCGTAAATACATTCACCGAGGTGTATATTATCTATTGAGGACCAATAATTGCTTGCGTGTGGTTTCGCTGTTGAATTGTTCAATTGCGAAAGCGTATGCTCATTAGTTTGCACGTCGAAACTCTTAATGAATGATGCATACGGAATAAAATTTCTGCAGGCTACATTCTATTACCACCGTAGGAGAATACTGGGCACAAAAATTATACCTTCAGTTCCGTAATAACTTTCAACGAATGTTCGCACTAATGTCGTTGCGTGGGCAGTTGCCAACCGTATGCAGCTTGAATTTGACGTGTGCGGAAGTAGCGTAGACGTTAGGGTGAGTCGGGTGTAGCTCCATGTCGTGATGAATTGGCAACACAAAACCAACGAAAAGAACTGTGTTCTTTCTCCAGTGTGACTGCATTAGTATTTCGCGCCTAATTCATCACAACGTGACGGTTACTATTCGTTCAGAACTATAGGGGTTTAAGTCGAAGAACGCGTTGGTTCGTAGCGTCAAGTAGACTATTTAGGACCATACGACGTCAGAACTTGAGGCGGACGTAACGATAGCCGTTCGTTGTGTGAGCCCTGAACGCATACCAGCGCGAGCTTGTGTTACGTAGTAGTGCTGCGTGAATATTCCGAGCAAGAAAGACTAAGATAGTGCACAAGAAATGCTGGTGTTGATTGTTTAATCACACTTTGAAGGACGTTCAGTTCAACTAAGCTTAGATTTGTCACACTTACCTGAACATGTGTGTTTACTAATAGGTCTTGTGGTTTTTTTTGCACTTAATTAGGGTGAAGAGGAGAAGGCTGGAGGTCGGCGAAAGTGAAGGTGATTCCGTGAGCGGCTCCTGCGGTGTGCGTCTGCTTCGAAGAACTCGCTCAAATCGGGGAAGAAGCGTCTATTAAAGGCAGCCGCGACGTCAACGAGTGCTTACGCGAACGAATGCGTGACCACCCTGTACGCATTGGATATGCCCCTAGACTCTGCGCTATATTTATGCGCTGGACGTCGTATATGTACATATTTGTCGTGATTATTTTGGATTATTTTGTACTGCGTTATTCTTTTAAGCTGGTCTTGTTAATGTTTGTTTAGTAGCACGACCATGTTCACGGATGGGTTAGCCGGCTAGAACATTGGCTGACCTGCCATGTTTTCCGTGTATAAGATTACAGAAAAGTTATTAAAAGGTGCGTGCGGTTGTTGGTGCGTCACTGTCGTTCTTCCAGGCTCAGCCAGAACAGGTTGGCGTAAGGGGAACCTCTGAACAACAACAACAACAACAACAACAACAACACAACAACTCTGCCTGAGGATATGACAGATTCGTCCTGCGCGCTACAGCAACCTTCGTTTGCTGGCGCTTGGCCGCCTCTGCCTGAGGATATGACAGATTCGTCCTGCGCGCTACAGCAACCTTCGTTTGCTGGCGCTTGGCCGCCTCTGCCTGAGGATATGACAGATTCGTCCTGCGCGCTACAGCAACCTTCGTTTGCTGGCGCTTGGCCGCCTCTGCCTGAGGATATGACAGATTCGTCCTGCGCGCTACAGCAACCTTCGTTTGCTGGCGCTTGGCCGCCTCTGCCTGAGGATATGACAGATTCGTCCTGCGCGCTACAGCAACCTTCGTTTGCTGGCGCTTGGCCGCCTCTGCCTGAGGATATGACAGATTCGTCCTGCGCGCTACAGCAACCTTCGTTTGCTGGCGCTTGGCCGCCTCTGCCTGAGGATATGACAGATTCGTCCTGCGCGCTACAGCAACCTTCGTTTGCTGGCGCTTGGCCGCCTCTGCCTGAGGATATGACAGATTCGTCCTGCGCGCTACAGCAACCTTCGTTTGCTGGCGCTTGGCCGCCTCTGCCTGAGGATATGACAGATTCGTCCTGCGCGCTACAGCAACCTTCGTTTGCTGGCGCTTGGCCGCCTCTGCCTGAGGATATGACAGATTCGTCCTGCGCGCTACAGCAAACCGCGTGTAGAATGTGCTTCGTTACGGCCTCACGAATCGACTGCTGCAAAAATTTTTGAAATCGGTCCGGTAGAAGCGGAGTTATAGTGATTTGTCGCGCTCGCATGATAACAATGAATGTGTACATGTGGACGTTTTCCGGGAGTTTCTTGTTGTGATTTTTGCTACTTTCTTATTTAAAAGGGTATGAGGGTATTAAAGGGTATTAAACAGTATGAGGTTCAGGTTGGTCGCGAATAGGGGCCAAAACTTCTTTAACTGGTGTATTTTCATTTTATAACTGACAGACTGAGTCCCTGGCTTTCGTGTGGCTCTGATCCAGATGAGCTTTCTAGCGACCGTCCGTCTCTCTTTTGTCCCTCTCCCACAGTAGTGAGGTTGTCATCGCCATCACAACGACAGGCCTGCGTTTTTTATCAATTCAGCGGGAAGTCACCCGCCAGTTTTCTTGAGCTGGTTTAACCGCTTTTAGGGTCCTTCAATGTTTCAACTCCCATCGCTCTCCCTTTGCAGTGAGGCAACGGCCCCAGAACTCAAGGGCATTTCTCGGCACACTCTGCGAGAACTGTTTTCTGATTGTTTACTTGTAAATTTACCCGAGTCTACTCTTTTCTACCAAGCTGTCAAGATGAGAAAGGGAACTACAGAAATTCAGCAAAGTAGGGTACTTGTAAAGAGGTATGGGAAGACATTCAACGATTTTGAAAGACACAGATGTTAGTATTCAGATTAAAATTAACCATAAAAATTTCCCATTTCATTACTTGATTTCTGTGCTGCAAATGCAGTGGCTTCTAGTTGTAAGCTGACTTTGTACACGATATGTTTCTTGCTCGTAGGGTGCTGCGAAAATCATGCCCTTCAAACTCATTACACCCACAGAAACACGAAATATGCTTCTGCATAGATAAAATGACGCACCAATGCTTCTAGTTACGTTGTACAAAACAACAGACGTAGTGAAGCGAGCCTTACTTCGCCTTCAAGAGTAGAACGCGACAGCATAATCGGGCCCCGTGCACATCGTTTTCAACCGTGCCGCGCGGAAAGGAACGTTCGTGCGCGTAACATTGGCTGTTTCGAACTATCCTAGAAAATCTACTGCAAGTGCAGTTGCGAAGCGCCCACTACGCCATTATTCTTCCATTTGCTAATTTCCGAAGTACTCACTACGCGTCAGTTAGGTGCCACGCGCATCTGTGCACTTTGTAATGGTTGGGCAGCTTTAAAGGGACAGTAAAGGCAAATGTTAAGTCGACGTTGATTGTTGAAATAGCGTGTCAGAAACCTCGCAGTGCTTGTTTCGTGCCAAGGAAATGCTTATTATTAATGAAAAAATCAGGTTTAGGTGGTCCGCACAGCGTTAGCGCATTTCAAATCATGCACCTGAGAAGACCTAACGTAGCATTTGCCTTGCGCAACATTGCCCGCCTTTACTGCCCGGCAGCGGACGTCGTGGTTTCTGCTCTCAAGGGCACATTACACAACATCGCATGGCCACGGCCTTTTGTCGGAGTTTCCGCTAGAGCGACTTTCATGAGCGTGCAAGGCACACACAGCAGTACGCGATAACGAAACCACCACTGAGACGCGACCGCGCGAGCGGAGCGCAGCCCGGCGAAAACGAAACTTTTGCACAACCCGTGTTGCACAACGTCTTGCAAATCTCGGAATGTTCTTTTTTATAATGAGTAGCTTGACTACTAGTGATAATTTGTACTCGGAACTCTTGAAGCCATCGGACTCGTTCCAAAACGTCCCACTGCTGGCGCATACAGTGTCCTACATTTACCTTAAAGGGACTGTCTACCGTCCTTCATCGCTTTTCTGTTTTGTACCGCAATAGAAAGCGTACCGTCTGAAGTGTCCAACCTTGCAGCGGTTTCTCTGGACAGTGAGTAGAAATTTTTAAAACAGAATTTTTCCATCTGCGTTCGGTCTTCTTCCATTGGCGTGAAACATGCCCACAACACTGGTTGGTGGACGCGATGACGATTGTTGTGCCGGTAAAAATTAAAACCGAAAGCACATCTGATTTCTGTAGGATTACTTTATTTTCGCTGAACACTATGAATGTAACAGTGGTTTTCAGCGCGCTAGCGGTTAAATAATGCCTTATTATACGATTACAGAACACTTGTTTTTCTGTAATCGCAGTCTATGCGTTTATTTTAGCTCTGCTGCCGCAATCCAAGCCAAGTCGATTCATCAAAAACAGACAATATATGTGCGTCTTCACAGCGCAGGACATGTGAGACATCCTATCAACAATACAGCGGCGCAGTGCGACCAGCGCGGAGAGCCGCATGGCATAGCGCATGAGTTGAAGCAGAAAAAATCGAAGACGGCGCCGCAAGCAGCGCCACCGGGCGCCTTTTTGGATGCGTGAGGAAAAAAAAGGCATAAAATTACTCTCTGACGCAACCGAAAGGTGCCTCAAGTGCGTAAAATACAATTTCACGTTATACATGTTTGTTTTTAAGCAAAATGAGTCTACTTTCGAGGATTTCTTGTCATACCAGTGGATTGAACCACATCGCCGTTGGGTGACGCTAGCGGTCATTCTTTCACGATTTTCAACATCGAATTAATAATATATTTACTTTTTTGTGGGGCAAAAGCATGCTCGTTGCCGCCGATGTGACGAACGATCTTCTCATTTTCACCACAATCAGAAAAAATTTTCCGAGCGGTAGACACTCCCTTTAATTTCTTGATTACTAGAGCACTGCTATTTATAATATTGACGTTTTAGGCGTTCTCAAACATTGACCTTTCACTCTGACGTAAATTTTTTTTGCCTTTAGTGCCCATTTAAACCACCCTCTCTTTGCTCAATTCAGATAATTTGACGCCTGGCGCGATTCTAAAATTCTGCCACGCAATATTAGGGTAAGGCGGGGCAAAATGAGACGCGGGGCAAAACGCGACATTTTGACTTTGTCGCCCTCTACAGCTAATACAAAAAGTACCTTTTCTTCGTTTCTCTATTTCAGCGATAGGTGCCGGTAGTTTTCGACGTTTTTGTGTAAAAGTTGACGATCGCTCACAGCGTTCACGCGGGAAAAATTGCGCGGCTGATGTCAGCAGTGTCAGTGTGTTCGTGACCCGCCGAAAAGGGGCGTAATTCTGATGCGTGCATGAAGCTACTCCGGCGTCAGTCCAACAACGCAAATATTTACGTTGTTAGGTACATGCCCCCAAAAGTTTAGTTCATTCGGTGCCATGGGCCAAAGGGGAAATATTTTTGGAATATGGACATGTGAGAGGGGCAAAACGCGACAAAAAGACATTGAATTGCCTTAGAGAGTGTCTTATTGAGTGAACCATTTATTTAAGCTCATTATGCATAATATTTTGTTTAGGATGGTGCGGACGTGCACCAGGATATAATCTAGAGCTTCCTGGGTAGAAAACGACTTGAAAAATGAACTGAATGTTGTTCGAGAGTTTTGGAGTAACACAGCGCCGGGTTCTGTATTGATTCAATGCGTGGAGTGCAAAGGCTGTGTTCATGAAGACTGCGTGAGGGCCCACGGAGTGAATTTCAAGTGCTGTAGTGTAAGAACTGAAGGGATGAAATTTTTTCACACCGTCTCGTTTCGCCCCACGCAGCGTCTCGCTTTGCTCCGCAGATTGGGGTAAAGTGAGGCATCTGGTGCATTTTACAGCGAAAGCTGTTATGAGCTCATTTCAACGGCCGTTTTTGGTGGCGTAGTTGTCCGCCGCCGCCCGCCGCCGCCGGTGTCCGTAACCACTATCGCTCGAAATAAGAAAAAAAAAACGAAATAAGAAAAAATTTCCAGGATGGAACGGGGTTCGAACCTGGGCCCTCTGCGTGGGAGCCCAGTGTTGTACCTCAGAGCCATGCCGGTGCTTGGAACTGCCTTGCAAAAAAAAAAAACGCTATACAGGCTTCATGTCCAGAAGGAACCACATTAACATATGTAATTTAGTGTGGTAGAAGAGTGAAATAACAACCACGCACCACACAACGCGAATTCTGTAACTAGGCGTCACACAATGCGAATTGCGCAACGAGTGGGCTGTTGGATGCTTCCAACCCACTACAAGGGGCTCTGCAATAATTCTTCATCGTCATCAGGCACAACACCAACAAAGTGCGCATAATGCCTTAGATGTTTTTAGCGGGTACCACGGCTCTCCGTTGAATGACGAAAAATGGCATAGTGGCTGCTTCCCTACTTCACAGAAATTATGATTTATAGTTAAATAGCGACCGGGCGTCACACAATGCGAATTACGTAACTGGTGAGCCGTTTAAAGCTTCCAACCCATTACAAAGGGCTGAGCCACAATTCTTCATCGTCATCAGTCGTCACGTAAACAAAGTGCACATAATGCCTTACATGTGTGTAGCTGGAACCTCGCTTCTGCGCACAATGACGAGTAATGGCGTTGTAGGTGCTTCCCAATTTCACAAATATTGATTTATGGCGTAGTGGGTACCTTGCTAGTGTACTTGTATTAGTAGCCCCAAGAGAGTTTACAACGGGCTCTAGAAATGCCGCTCTTCCAGCTTTCGCTGTGACTGTGCTGCGCTTTCCGCGCAGGCCTGACATTTTTTGTTTCATTTTAAAATAAACTTTTTTCTTTTTAAATAACCTTTTGTTTTCTTTTTTTGTGTTCTTGTTTTTTTTTCGTGTTTCTAATATGCTTTCATTATGCTATCAATACAATATCGCTAGGAGGTCCTTCTGACAGTGTTTACTTCGGGACCTCCTTCTGTAATACTTATGAACCATGTCACGTGTATTTTCGTGATGTTAGAATAAACTTCAAACTTCAACAGTCCCAACATCGCCATATTTATGTAGCACATACCTCGTACCCAAAAGAAAGTTCGGGCGTTGATGTTTTATGGTGCGTAACAAGTGAAATAAAAAATAATATTCACTATTTTCACATTTTTGTGGCATTTTGCACCGCCTTACCCTACATGTTTTAAGGCGACCCCTCCCAATACATGACATTCTTATAGCGTTATTTTACGAAGCAGTTTCAAGCACTGGTGTGGCTTCGTGGTTGAACAGCAGCTTGTCATGCACAAGGCCTGGGTTCGATGCTCAGACGGGCCGAAGATTTTTTATTATTTACTTATTTGCATCTGTCTCGAATTTTAGCTCACGGACAACGACGCCGCCGCCAAAGCCGACACCGACACCGGAATTTCTGTGAAACGAGCTCTTTAACGCTGTCGCGTTAACATTGGGGCAGCTCCGTACTATGGTGCGAAGACTGAGGAAACAGCGGTGCTGGTTGCATTACCCTCCTCCTTTCCCTCCTCTTCACCTTCTCTTGCCTTTCCCGCTCCTTGCTTTACTATAATATACAAGTATATTCTATGCTTTACACTCTGCCATCCTCCTTACCCTCAAATCACTCCTCCTCATCCTCACTTTTCTTTCTCACCCCTTGCTATACTCTTCCATACATTGCTATGCTATGATTACCCTCTCCCCTCATCCTTTCTCCCCTCCTCACCCCCACATATCACTCCTCCTCACAATCACATCCCTTTCCGGCCCACTTGCTATATCATACTATAGATGGCTACGCAATGCCTTACCCTCTCAGAAGATCTTCTGTAGGGATTAGTTAGAACATAATGGATGAAAAAGTCAGCGATTCAAAGTTCACAAAGAAGGCAGACACGAACGATGAGACGAAGCGCATCCAGCAACTGATTTAAAAGTAGACAAGAAGGGGTGGGTAAAAACATAAAAGGATAGGGCACTGTTGGCAAACCGCGCATGGGCAAACGTGATTGCTAACAATTGTAAAAACCCTTGTATTTTTCTTGGAAATTTACGTTACAAAAATGCCAAGTCAGAATCCAAGATGAAAGATGTACGGCGACCAAAATCTTTGTTTCACTAGAAATGCAACTTGCTTGTCTTTAAGTGCAACGGACGGAGAGCTCACGCATGCGCCAAACTGTCCCGACGGCATAGCGTACGCTTCTACAATTGTCTTTTTTTTAATTCGGTTCCTGCTGTGTCAACATAGTTTTGGCACTGAAATTCGGGTTACGCTTACAGGCAGATCAGTGCTGAGCGTGATTTCCCTCGATTGCAACTCTATTACACATATTCTTTTGTTCCTGTAGCCTTTCGTTGAGGCACCTGCCCGTCTGTCTAATGTATAATGAGCCGCTGGACAGAGGAATCCTATAAACTGTATACTTTTTCCTTGCACTCAACAAATCACTTGACACGTTTGACGTTACGTGTTGCTTCTCGGGCGTCTTCACCAGTGCTCTACATGTTAATTTTAGACACAAACCTATCGATTTTTTGGGTGCCGAGAATATCATTGGCGCATCGCACCGGGAAGCCATTATTTTTAATCTGTGCGTTATTGTGTGCAAGAACGGCAACACAACCACCGGATTCCTGTTTATTTTCTAACACGAAAGTGCTTTATGCCGGGGTCCACTGAGACTTTCATGACGTATTTCCGTCACTGAAATACGTCGGCAAAATGAAGGCCATGAAATGGCAAAAAAAAACTGTCAAGAAGTTTTGATGGCAGGAGTCGAACCCATGACCTCTCGGTCCGCAACGGTGGCTGGCAGGAGTTTAGCCCGCTGAGCTACCGCCAAACAAATAACGGAGGCTACATGAACGCGCCTTTTAACTTTCACACTTTCCTCTCTCAGTGCTCTTGGATGGATGCTATGGGCGTCCTCTATATAACGGGTCGGTGAGATGTGTGCCACCAGGTTAAAAAAAAAAAAACGCGCCGTTTTTTCCAATGTAAACTGGAATGGTGCGTTTACACTGGAAATGTAATGTCTTCAACGTTTTAAACACCGCGGGGTGGCTTTAGCCCGAGCCTCGCTCATAGCATCCATCCATATCGACAAACAGCTCTCCGACGCTCGCCTGGCTGTCGCAACGCTTTCCCCGCTCGCCCTGTGCGAATTAACGGCCACGCTAGAAGAGACGATGCGCGTAGCGTTTCTCTTCTCGTTTCACGACGTTTTGAAGGAGTGCATATCAAGTTTCAGTGTTTATTATGTGCCCGTTGATGCCATATATGCACGGGTTTCACCATATGCGGTGTCCACATATATGTTAAGAACTTCAGCTGCAGCAAGGGTTAAATCATGATCATGGGCGTTAGTCGTAGGTACGGTGATGTGCCACTAGGTGTCAACGTGAGTGCGTCCACATCAAGCGGTGCTATGTCTCCCAAACAACAGTAGACATTGTACAAGCTCTGACATACCAATGCACTATAAACAATCAACTGCTACTGGGACGACACGTTTCACTTTCGTGTTATACCGATTCCTATGACAGAGGGATCAGCCATCTTTTTCTTTAGCTTTACCGGGATTGTTTCTTTAGCTTTACCGGGAACACCTAAGGGGTGGCACTTCTCCGGATCTTTAAATAAAGTTCTTCCTACCATACCGGGAACACGCGAACTTACGCAGCTGTTCAGTGTGTTGATGCTTTTGCTGATGATGATGCTTAAATATGTCTCAGCGCTTTGTAACAAGTGGGCCTTTAAAACACGCACTCATCGTGTAATTCACATGTTTTGACGCCTGGTGCGATTGTACGCGTCTGCCACGCAATATTGCATGCGTTAAGGAGACTCCCTCCACTACATGACATTCATATAGTGTTCTTTTTTTTTTTTCGAAGCAGTAGAACACGTGATAGAACACGTGCTTCCCACGCTGACGGCTTGGGTTCGGTTCTCACTTGAACCCGAAGATTTTAATTATTTATTTTATTTGCATCTTTCTCGATTATTTATGTAGTGTTCTTTTTTTGTCAAAGACGTTTCAAGAAATAGCGTGGCTCTGCGGTAGATTACCTGTTTGTATCAGACGGCCTCGGTTCGATTCTCACTCGAAACCGAAGATTTTTATTATTTGTTTTATTTGGGTCTTTCTCGATTTTTCGGTCACGGACAAGATGCATCATTTTTCGCTCACAACCAGCGACGCCGTCACCGACGCCGACACCGGAATTTCTGCGAATAGAACTCTTTAACGCTGTTGCGTTAAATTCCTGATACCATGAGAATAAATTGCTTGACTCGTATCCCACGAAGTAAAATGCACTCCATTGAAACATTTCACGTGCAACAGCAGCGCCAGAAGACAGCCTAAGGAGCAGAAGCAAGATCGGAGGGGCGGAATAAACATCCGCCGTGGTAACTGGAATACCTCATCGCGAAGCAAGAGCGTCCGTAATCTGAAAAAGTTCACATGCTTGCACTTATGCTTGCAATAGAACATTCCCAAGCTTAATTTCGGCGAAGCTTAGTGTGTGACACTCCCGCGTTAACGACGAAGCATAAATGTGTGGTTGTGTTCAACGGGGCGTATCTTTTTGCCCCCCAGTGACCCATGTCGGCGACTTTGGACTAATAAATGTTAGTACTGCCCTCTGAATTTTGTGAAGTGCTTATTGGTAGCATCGCATGACTGAATTTGTGAAGATGAGCGACAGCGTAGTCAAAGGCACCGAATAGGTGTGCTATAGAGGTTGTCTGAACAGGAAAAACTCAAGGGTTCCTTATGCAATCGCCTAAGACGACTCGAAGGCGAAATCCATTTTCCTGTTCTTTTTATTCTCGGTCGACGTGCTGATCCTCCCCTCCCCCGCCATATTCAAAAGCTTTCCGAACTTAAAGGGAGGCTGAAGCACTTAAAAAAATGTCTTTGGAGTGTGTAATCATAGTTTGATCCCTGCTGCATTCGAAAACCAATGTAATAATTCACAGATGAACGCAAATAGCATTTCTTGGCAAAAACCGCGGCTGCAGCCGCAGGGCTTCTTGAGATGCTGAGTGAATGCGGTGACGTCATCTTCGGCGTGCCGTGTCATTGGAAACATCAGCACAGTTAAAGAAAGCATGGCCTTTCGATCAGTTCCACAAACGCGCGCAGCCGGAACTAGTCACGGAGGCCACGGTTGAAGATACGACTGTGTTGCGCGGCTCCGCCAAAGCTACCGACGATGACGTAGTTCCGGTTAGTTTCGGCGCGTTCGCGTGGGCGGAGCAAGACGAACTTTTCTTTTGCGTATTTTAAAGCTCCTGCTGCCAAAACAGCGGAAAAAATTACGCCATTGTCGACAATAATGTTGGTCCTTCTTAACAACAATGTTTTACCGAATTGTAAAAGCTCTACAGCTTCCCTTAAAGGTGGTTTTGAACATGCCTCCAGGATCGGAGGCATTGCAAGCTTTCTGCTCCTCACAAGGTTTTGCAGAGCCTCCGTGATTGGCCCGCCTTGACCAAGCAACGATGTCCTTCGATGTCGCCACCAAGGTATATGTAAACTGGTAGCGTAACTTCCGTGGAAGCCCACGTGGCAAGCCGGTGGCTAGTTGTTGCAACAGTCGCCATCTATGTGAGGAGGGGACAAACAGAATTAAAAAAAAAAGAAAAAGATGACGTCACAACCGGAAGCGGAAATGACGTCACGTTTTAACGCGATGGGCGCGAATTTATGGATTTTTTTGACAGGGCGCCGCTTCTTACTTTTTTTATAGCTGCACGTTCTTTTTCTTATCACTATGACGGCTCCATAATGGAAGCCTGCAAGATAACGGGAAGACGAAAAAGACAGATTTGATAAATAAGGTGTATTTTATTGGCGAAATATTGCAGTTGAACAGGATATTACCCCAAAATATATAACACAGACATCAGAAGTAGCATAACAATTCAACGTGCACACAAACCTTGCACACGTGTTGCTCTTGCATCCGTAGACAGCGCAGCGTTTCTTCGCGTAGCGTGGCGGACTCATCGTCCCGAAGGGCGACAGCACGCCGGCCGTGCGCTGGCAAAACACAGTCACTGAAACGGTTCCCGATGGCTGCGATGGGCTATATTACCTTCTGCCAAGTACCACGACTAGAAAACAACGCTTATGCGAGGAAACCACCTACGGACGACAGGCACAAACCTACTGCGCTAAAACGAGCGACGCCATTTGCATCTGAAAATGCGTAAAACCGTTGGCCCATGTAACCAGACTGCCTGCATGTGCCCGCTGTTTCTGAAAATAAACGAAACAAATTGGCCACTCAACCACATACCCAAGACTAAACTTTGATTAAAATAATCTACTAATTTAATTCGTGACAAATAAAATTAAAAGTAATGAAAATAAACGCCTAATTAATTGTTTGTTTTCATTATTTGTCCCCCCCTCTCCTAGTAGCGCTATAATCGTCACGCGGGTGTTGGATGTTTGTCGCAATAGGTTTCCGACCACTTTTCGTTCCGACTTTCGCGACCTATTTAGATTGACCTTGGTCGCCACTACGATGTCTCAAAATCTGGCGATCTGTGACGTCATCATGACGTCACAGAATGACGTCATTAATGACGTCATGTTACACTGAGTTAATGTGACTTTTGGTACGCTGACTGCACGTACACGCACGTACACAGGCACGCGCATATTCACGTGAGCATCACGTGACTCTAGACCCTCAATTACATTTTTTGCATCCTTCGACGCCGTCGCCGGTCCCGCGAAGTATCGTCACATGTCGCCAAATCTCGAAGACACCGGCAGTCAATTTTCGCGTTTGATGAGACACCTAAGGCTTTCGCCTTAGAAAGGGCCTCATACCAGTTGGCTGATGTTTCTATGGGCGGTGTATTCGTCAGGTGCATCATAAGCGCGGCATGAAAGTCATGTCGTACATGATACGCATGTCCCAATTTTCATGTTAGGACCTGTCGTTTATGTTCTTTATACAATCATGTCATGCCATATCAATATTGGTATATATCCAATGAATGAAACGGCCGCGAACGCACCATGAGCGTGGCATGTAAATCATGCCGTACATGGCATACATGTCATGATTTTAATGTTATTACTTCTAATTTATGTTCGGCATATAGTCACGTCGCACCATACAAGTTTTGGTATCTATCAAACTAGCGAAACGGCTGCGAGCGCACCCTGAGCGTGGAATGTTAGTCATGCCGTACATGACATGCATTTTATGATTTTGATATTACCACCTGTCATTTATGTTCATCATGCAGAAATGTCACGCCATACGAATTTTGGCACATATTCATTTAATGACACGGCCGCGAGCGCCCCAACGCCGTGTCTTGTAAATCATGATGTACATGACATGGATATCATGACTTGCGCGTTACGACCAGTCAATTATGTTCGTCATACACTCTTGTTACGCCTTACCAATTTTGGTATACATTAATTTAACGAAACGGCAGCGAGAGGACAAGACCGTGGCATGTAAATGATACCGTTCATGATATGCATGTCAAGATTTTGACCTTATGACCTGTCATTTATGTTCGTCATGCAGTCACGTGATGCCACACCAATTTTGGTGCACATCCCGTTAACGAAACGGTCAAGAGAGCACAAAGTCGTATGCGGCTTGATAGATAGATAGATAGATAGATAGATAGATAGATAGATAGATAGATAGATAGATAGATAGATAGATAGATAGATAGATAGATAGATAGATAGATAGATAGATAGATAGATAGATAGATAGATAGATAGATAGATAGATAGATAGATAGATAGATAGATAGATAGATAGATAGATAGATAGATAGATAGATAGATACCATTATGAGGATGACCATGATTACTAAATAAATATAGATGTCAGTGCTAATATTAAAACGCTACAACGCCATTTCGGATACTTTTCGTTTGACAGCACTGAACACTAGGTTGCATATAATTAATAGATAGTAATTAATCTTGATTACTAATCAAGGATAAAAATGACCAGTAGAAATCTATTATATGAAATTATGATCTATCGTCTGATCGTAACTATATACCTTGAAATACCATCTATACAATACATGTGCTTCTACACTATGAGCTTGCGCCCATAAATTTCAAATAAATTGTTAGATTCTTTATTATTATTTATTACTATTACCAATTTCCTATACGTCAGCGTGATAATGTGCATCGCATCTGCAGATTTTTCTGAGGTTTAACGTGATCAACATGCACTTTCTTATCAATTTAGCGACAGGCATTTTTTTTACCCCTGTAGGGCTGCTTTCCCGCAGTAGAATTTAGAAAAACTCTGCGGGAAAAAAATCCAGCCAGCGCAATCATACCAAACTGCAAGCACATGGAAGGGTTGTCGTACTGTACATGCCACTAGAGTGCAATTAGCGAATAGATGATCGTTGCGCTACAATTAACTTTTGAAAAATCACCCCGTGCATTTTCAGCGGATCCACGAAAGTGTCTCGGGAAAACATCCAGCCGGCGAATTCAAACTAATCGCGATGTACAGCATAAGAACGTTGTCAGCGTTAAGTCCCTTAAGTGCAATTTGCGAAAATTAAGGCATTCTTCAGTAATCAATTTTTAAAGAACGCTCTCCATAGCGTTACGCCGAGCGCTTCCCCTTAGGGTCGACTTTGCCGCAGTACTCTATGTCCCAGATTGCTGGACATGAGCGACAAAATTTCTTTTTCACGTTTGACCTTTTCTCTGAAAAGGCAAAGAAATGCTTCGCATTAAAAAAAAAAACAATGAAAAGAAGCAATGCCGTTACATTCTAGTCATGTGTGAGTTGAACGTTTCTGAAGTAATAAGAAGCTTATCATTAGCATAGAAACGAAAAAAGAGAACAGTGCAGCGGTTCGCATGCGTCGAAATAACTCGTTCTTTATCCCAAGATTTCACATCCTTACACGAGGCAAGATATTCTCTGCGCTGAAATGCGATTACACGCACCGACCGCAGCTGTTCGCGAGCTCCCCCAATCTCTTCCCGGTCTCATATCGTCGTCGACGGTTCGAAGCGTCTCGGCGGTTGCGTGATACGAGGTTTTAATATAGGGACCCAATACAGGCGCATGTACTCCCAGGTGGCGCAAGATATGCAGCTTACCACAGCTTCCGCAGAACAAGCTTGTCAGACGTTAAAAAGAAGAGCTGACAGAGACACGGCGTGTGGTAATACGGGCGTGGGCAGCTGCGATGTACTGCTCTCGAAGTGAAGACAGCCGCTATTGCCACCATTGTTTCCTCGCTCTCCTCTTTTTTTTTCGGAGTTTTCGGAGCGAGAATCTTAGGCAAATCTTGCCTATGTTCAGGCTTTATTGATTGACGCACTTCTTGACAGACTGTAATGACCAAGTTACTCATTTTCTCGCACACATTCGTACCGTTATTTGGGACCATAGCGCTGTTGTTACGTGGACACAAGAACAACAGCAGTGACGGTCGAACTGCGTCAATATACCTGTACTATCTCACTGCTCGACTGTTCATCATCAGCATATAAAAAAAGCCTGGGCTCGCAAGGAAGTTTGATTGCCCTGTTAAAGTATGCCGATGCACTTAAATGCCTAAGTGTATCAGACTTCGGCCAACTGTGCCTCAGAATAATTGGCTACTTCACTGGGGTGAAACCGCAGCATGACGTGAAATCGCAGCATGTACAAAAAAAAAAACGCTTCCATTCGCCTGCTATAAGCGTTTGCCAAACATGCAGTGGAAATGTACTATGTACTGTTCTTTCTTTCTTTCTTTCTTTCTTTCTTTCTTTCTTTCTTTCTTTCTTTCTTTCTTTCTTTCTTTCTTTCTTTCTTTCTTTCTTTCTTTCTGTCTTTCTTTCTTTCTTTTTCATTCTTTCTTTCTTTCTTCCTTTCTTTCTTTCTTTCTTTCTTTCTTTCTTTCTTTCTTTCTTGTACCATCAATGTTACAGCAGCACGTTACAACAACGAAAACATTGTATTACATCGAGTATTACAACCCCCCAATAAACCATATGTTAACCTGTCTTTGTAAATCATTGTGCCTGACGTTATGTTAAACTTTACACGTTTATATAAGCATTATATTCATAGCCGTCATTTGCGCAGTACAATCACTAGGGAGCTACAGTATGCATACAAGTATGAGAACACCAACTGTCGCCGTAAAGTTGGAACAAACTCACATCCAACAACGTGTCTTTTGTAATGTATTTTACGACGTTGACGAAGAGGGTACGTCCACTCTCGTTCAGATGTTGTATATATTAACGACTACCTCCTACTCCGTGAGCCATTAACCTATATTGTACAAGGATAAAGGTGCTGAGACTTAGATAATCTTCTTTCCGGATTATTTCGTGTCTTCTATATCTTGGTTCCGGCTTTCGTGTTTTTCGCTCTGAAAGTATGATAAAAATCTCAAATTTAATGCAGCCTAAGTTGGGCTGCTACCTCAGGTATTTTCTTTCTTTCGCCTTATACCGTCACTGGCGAATATTTAAGTGCCGCGATCAATATTCAATTGATTGAGTGCTTGTGTCGTCCTTTCCCGTTGCTCGCAGGAAGGATAGCAGGGGGAACTATGCGTATAAAGGCGGTAAATATAGCCAGGCATCACACAGCGCAGGTCTCCGTCCCGACAGATAGTTCATCAATTATTAACGAGGACTCCATCCAGGCAAGCCGATCATGAGACAGGCATCCACTCAACCACGTAATGAGATAGCAGCGGGCACTGAGGCTCGGCGTAAGTTATATAAAAGATAAGAAAAAATAATTAGGAAAGGCGGAGAGAGGGGTTTGGTATTCAAGCAAAGAAACGAAGAAAAAGAAAACTTCTTGAGCTGAGTGCGTGTGGCCTTGCATGGTTCACTGAATGAGCGCAGCAGTGTCGTGGAAATTGCATGGCCTACTCGAGCAGTGAGTCTTATGCGAGTAGCAAGCAAGATTGTGTCAACTAAAATTACGGTAGAGATTGTGATGCGTTTGTTAGTTGGACATTAAAAAAACGATCAAAAGAGCGTCAACTTGCTAGAGTCCTTCCATCTGGAAAGCTGTGCACCGGTTGTATGAATGCTTTTGTGAGTTAACTGTATAGGTGGACGTAGCCGCATGATAGCAAAAGATTAAACCGAGCTATCTTGTATGCACGGACTCTTCGAGCTTGATAAGATCTACTGCCATTCGAGAAGTGAATTGTTGTTCTAGGCGATGAAGTTGGGGAGGTTAGCAGTTAAGTGACCTGCGACGCGGCGGAATGCCATGCACAACGCCGTGCTGGTCATCCTAACATTGAAACGGTATCTTTGGTGTCTGTTGAAACGTCAGCTTTCTAGGTGGACCCTGCGGGACACCGTTGACGATGCATACATACATACATACATACATAATACATACATACATACATACATACATACATACATACATACATACATACATACATACATACATACATACATACATACATACATACATACATACATACATACATACATACATACATACATACATACATACATACATACATACATACATACATATTTTGGAGGCATTGTCACATGTAGCGGGGTCCGCTATACATAATTTTTCATATGCCCGCAAAGTATGAGTACCAGCAACACAGAGGTCAACAAACAAGTGGAGTCTCGAAGCGATCAACCATTGTCAAAAGACTGATGTGTCTCGCTGGAGCAAACATTTCGACGTTGGGATTTAGATCCTTCAGGGCAGCACGAGTCGGTTGATGTTTTGACAAACAATTTCCGCCAAACCTAGTCTTAGGGGACACGGCTTATTCGAGCATTCGAGCATTTTCGGACTCCAAGGCAGCGCTCCAGTCCATTATGTCCCCATATCGTCATGGACCAAATGAACAGTTAGTCGCTGACATAAGACTGCTTCATCACCGCGCCATTGAGAAGCACCACAGCCTAACCTATCAGTGGATACCGGGCCATTGCGGTATCTACGGAAATGACCGTGCTGATGAGGCTGCCCGATCTGCCCATGATGCTCTCCATTGTGCAGCTATACCGCTGTCAAGAACGGACGCCGCAACAAGGCTTCGTTCCCATGCACGTGAACTGACACTGGCACAGTGGAACTCGACGGAATTTACCAACGCCCGTCTTCACAACTTGGACCCGAATCTACAGCTCCGTCTTCCGTCGGGAATAACTAGAGCTGAGGAGACGCTCCTGTGCCGCCTGTGGCTCGGGGTGGCCTTCACGAAGGCCTACTCATTTCTAATTGGAATGGCCAGCAGCCCGACATGTGACAACTGTAGCTGCGAGGAGACAATCGCCCATCTTCTCTGTGAGTGTCCTCGCTTCAGTGCACAAAGAGAAGAACTGTCCAAAGCGTTAAATAGACTTGACAATCGTCCACTGTCGGAGGAAAAGATCTTAGGACACTGGCCGAAACTATCCTCGGCACGGAAAGCTTTGAAAGCGCTATTGCGCTTTTTGCGCAAAACTAATCTCATAGACAGACTTTAAGCAGTGTCGTTTATCGTACTATTGTTCTTTTTTTTTCTTCTTTTTGTAACATCTCTTTTCTATCATTTTCACTCCCCCTTCCCCTTTCCCCAGCACAGGGTAGCCAGCCGGTCTGAGAACTGGCTAACCTCCCTGTCTTTCTGTTTTTCTTCTCCTCCTCCTCCTCCTCGAGCATTTATCAGATACAACACAAGGCCACCGAATAGCACATAAAACACAACAACCCTTGGAGTAAAATCACCTCAAGTCATACGCCACTGACGCTTACTACGAAGTGACGGACTCTGAGAAGGGCTGACGGAATGCGTCACTTAAAATCTTAAATTATGCTGCCGTACAAGTATAATAAAGACAAGACACAAACCTAAACAGATATTTTTCACGAGGTGATCTACTGCTAGCCATTATAGTGATATCCACGGACACAGCTTACCAACGGTTAGCGAAAGTAGCTTTCGCAATGCTTGCTACATAAAAAAAGAAGGACTGGAAAAGTGCCTGTCCCTGAACTATAGCTACTGCTCACATTCAGCCCACTACTCGCGTAAAGGTAAAGCCTCATCTGCAGTCAGCGTTAGGCACTTCCATTAGCTTTTCTTTCCTTCTCTCGGGCTAAGCTCGCTACGTACGGCGAGATCGCGCCGTTTTACTATAACGCAGCAATTCCGCAAGTGGCCGCATTTACCGAGCGACCGACTACTGTGACCACACGTCGGCTGGCCTGCGTTGGCTTGGCGCCCAGCCAAAAGAGAGAAGCCGACTATGCCTTCTTCTTCCAGAAATCATTTCTTTTGTTCGTGTTTAATTTCGTTCCTGTGGAGAAATTTAGGCAAACAGTACCTCGGCCACTCCATTTCTCCTTGTTCCGCAGCAGCAGCAACAGCAGGAAGAATGATTACCCTAAGATATATAAGAAAAGAAAGAAATCGAACGTCAAAGTGAAATAAATATAACGAAAGCAACACGGCGATGGACGGTTCACTAGCAAGAGTTGACATTACACCAAAACTTTCAAGTTCACAGGCACATATTCTTGTTTCGAAGATGTGGTGACCAAATTAGTGGTCGATATTACCTCGTTTAATGCAATCTATCTGATTAACACACACACACACACACACACACACACACACACACACACACACACACACACACACACACACACACACACACACACACACACACACACACACACACACACACACACACACACACACACACACACACACACACACACACGTGTGCACACTCCCGCTAATACTTAAACCTGCCTGCCTGCCTGCCTCAATAGCTTGCTTTGTTCTTGTTCTGACGTGGTAAGCACGTCCTGCATATGAGTTTGTGCTTCGGTAACACACGCCATGGCTACCATGACGCAAACTTCCAAGTGCCCTAGAACCAAAGCGATACCGAGAGGTAAAGGCGCGCGCTTACGTCAGTGAACATTTGACGCTATATAGCCAATACCAGCTGATCCTGATCTTATGCAAATTACTATTCAGAGCAACCAGCTAGTGGGAAACTGCACTTAGGAAGAAAATACTTCATGCATTCGACCCTTATTACCAAATTTCGCAGATGGGTAGGAAAGAAAATTCGCATGCCTTGAAGGGCTTGAAGACACGGATGTAGTTTAATTTACAGGCACGAGCTGTCATCATGCACAAGCAGCAACAGACAGGTATATAAAAAAGTCACAGTTTCGCCGCAAGGGCGAAGCAATGAATGCGATAGCAAGAAACTAATGCTATACGAAGTGAGGTTCGCCAATGGATACTCTCAGTTTGAACAGCGCTCCTGTTGCAAAGGCGGCCGAAGCAGCGAAGGAAACTAGCGTGCTTCAAGAGCTGTGACACTTGATAGTTCGCGCTCATCTTCTGTTTGTTCGTTTAGCGGCGTCCCTTGAGCTCAAGTGACTTTCGTACGCTCCGTAACATGAGCGCGGACATCACGGTGAAAGCTCGAAACATCCCTCTTCCCCTCACCACGAGAAAACCGCGCGAGCAGACATTAGAAGGGCAAGGTTCTCCCTGCGCAAGAAGAAGCGAGCGAGCTCGCCGACGACTTTTAAATCCGCCCGTCGGGCTCCTCACGCCATCTCGCTGGTAATGAAGAAACGCATAAGCGCCTGCCGTCTCCGAGTCCTGCCAGCGGTAAAGAGTGTGTATATAACGCTCGCCGTTAGCTACCTGAAGGATCTGCGCTTTCTGGCGTAGTGGTTAGCGTCACGTGCTGCGGAACGAGAGGTCGCTGGTTCGAGTCCGCGCTTCGGAGCATTTTTCTGAATTACTTTTCATTGGGACTTCGATATATACATATATATACTTATACATATACGGTGCATGACGGCGGCGGCGACGGCAAAATCCAGTCGACACTGACCATTTAATTGCTATCGCAAGAAAAGTGTGTAACCAGCCCACTCGCCAGGTAAACGCTCGCACAAAAACAACTCACAACGCAATTTGTTGAATAAGGCCAGTGTTAAGTGGGCCGCGTGTAATCTGTCATATATAAAGCTTTACTTTTTTTCATCTCTCTGCCGAGTGCTGTTTCTAGGATCGTCAACCTTTTTTCCAGAGCGATCGCACTTCAAGAATATTATTGCTGTTGATGGATGAGAAAATAGCGGAGCTTAATGATGTCCAGAAAGCTGATCACCGTTTTTTTTTTGGGGGGGGGGGGGGGGGGGGGGCGGGGATAGGGGGAAGCTATAGCTTTTTTAGAAAATTTGTTTTTTATGAAAGAGGCAGGCTTCCAGGTTCCAAATGAGATAAAACATTTTCTATCATTTCGAACCCGGAAGTTTGAAGCCTTTATCTTATTTCTTTTTACCTATTTCATTTGGGCTTTCTTTTTTTTTTCTTGTGCAATAAAATGTGCATAAACTGTGCGGAATTTCGAATGTACCTTATGCGCTGCCGTTTTCAACGCGTCAATATTATTATTGAAATTTTTACAGCGTATGGCTAGGAGAAACCAAAATTTGTCCGTCATATGTAAGCAAAAAATCCTAGAGCGAATGTGCCGCAGAAATTGGGCAAATCCCACTACTCACCACTGGTCCACTAAATATGAAGAAGGGAACGCACAGGCGGCAAACACCAATTAGGATTTCTGGACAGATGGGACCAATAAATAAGACATAATTTAATGAACCATCCGTATTAACCCAGCCATAAACACCGGAGTAGCCCGCTTCAGCTTCCCTGGTTAACATTCTCTACGGAGTGCTTGGGGCGGTGATTTTTCTACACGGCTTGATTTCAGGCGAGCTATCGAATCACGTAATGATCTAAAGTGAGTAAGCTTGTTTCGGCAGCAAGTGTCCTCCTGACGGTGTAGATAAAAACTGCAATTCAGCTTCCTAATCTGGTCCTTTTAAGAGAAATATCTTGGTATATTAGTGACGTCGCTTAGCTATTCGACGTCATATAGTTCGGTAGTATAACGTTAAAAAAAACGCTAATTTTTAGAGAAAGCTAAGTGTAAGATATACTGTCTACTACAAGGTTTTCTGTCAGGTTTGTGCATTGTCTTTATAATAAAGCAGCTTAACAGCAGCACTGTCCGCGCACATCGTCTATTGTTCAAAGGTAGCAAGGTGCCTATAACAATATCGCACAGAAACTGCTAATTAACTGAACCACCCGACACTTCCGAAAGTAAAAACATGCTATCGATGGTATTTAACGTTTGGCTTGCACCAAATGTAAGTGCTAAAGCTTTTAAGCGGGAACAATCACTTCGACGTACTTGGTATTTTCAAATGTCCGTAATCTCTTAAAAAAATAGAAAAGAAAATCAGGGCACGTTGATCTATAAGGTTCAAGGATGCTTTTACGGATAACTCGAGGATTTACCGCATCTGAATGAACAACGCAATTAAAAACTTTATAAGTACATTATGAGAAGTTGAACACGCTTAGTGATAACTGACCGGTATGTACTTATGCACAAAAGCAGGCCCGAATGAGATGAGTGTCAAGTACATTCTGTCTTTTTTGTTGATGAATCTAGATTGTTTCGGCGCAGCGCTCACGGGAGAATGACTTCATTCTTGTCATTATGAACGCAACACTTCTAATAACTTCCCTCGGTGTATCGCTCGTCAAGAGTTTATGGAGTCGATAGAGTCGAACAAAAGCGTCCGGAGGCTCATTTTTTTTTAAGAGCATGTGCTCGCGCGCTAGGAGTGCGAATAATTTTAAAGTTGACGTGGAAGTATCAGTCATGCTGGGTCGATTACATTTATTTCTGTAGCCCAGTCTAATCAATTTTAGGCGTTATAGAAGCAGGAATTCCCTATGTTCCTTGACGCGTTATTTAGGTCTCTGTTCTGCCGACTATCACCTTAGGCGGTATATGTAAGATTACACGGGTTTGTGTATATAGCAAAAGCTGGACTGTACTTCAAGGGTATCGCTTACTCTTATTGAACCAGGAACAAGAGAAAAGAAAATAGACGGGTACGAATGTCAGTGAATCTTGGAGCCTATACGCACTCCGGGAAATTGCGCAAATGCAGAGTTTGTATTCAACGACTGCCTTTTTTTTTCCTTATTTTCACCTTTCTCGGGGACGATGTCTTAAACGTACAAGAAGCGAAAGAACAATTAAAAAAAAGCAATTGTACTATTTGGCAGGGAGCACGATAAACAGCTTCCGGGATTCCTTTCATGCTCGGCTAGCAGCCACTCTTCGATCTGTGTCCTCGACACCGCATTCAGAGCCCTGTACACTACCTTATTGTCGCAAGGCTACTTCCACGATAGTTTCACCCACCCCCGTCCCTTTCTTCGATTCCCTACCATGTCCCCAACGGGAAGACAGACGGGTCATTTCGGGAAATAGCCCACACTCAGCCGAAACGAAGTCGCTCTCCTCACTTGTTCCATGGCCTGTGGACAGCAAAAGTTATATCTAGTGGATTTGGGCTTTCTTCGTAGTCTTTTAGGGGCGAAGCACCTTAGGGTCTCGTCGTGTCGGCATGCATCGTCGTCTGCTGTCGGTCCATTTGCTTCAGCGCAAGATAGGGCGCCACGGCCTCGGCGCTAGCCGTGTGGCGAGAGAGAGCGAACGGCGCGCGTTGACTATGGAAACGCTCTTTCTGCGATGAACGGTGAATACCAGCTCGCAAGGAATGAGAACGCGTACACGCCCACGAGAGACAACGCCGACGCAGGCAGCGTCTGCTAGCGAGTTTCTTGATTGAAAAAAATTGGCCGCGTATCTGCGTGCTTCGCTGCAAATGTCGTCGAAAGACGATAGAGGAGCGCTGCGTTAGAGTTACTGTATATGCTACCTTTGGGTAGCAGAGTTGCGCATAGGTCTGGCTAGCAACCATGCCTATGTCGCGAAGACTCACTCCGTTTTTGCAGGCGACGTGCCTACCGGGTCACCGGTCGACATGTTTGGCGTGTCGAAGACCGGTGATTTACTTTAATGTGAATGACTAGTGTCAATCCAGTTCGCCATCGAGAAATACAAAACTTGGCCCCAGCGTCAGCTTCTCCGCAACGCATGGTTGCTAGCGGCGTTTGGAAGACAGATGCGCAACTCTGCTACCTAAAGGTAGCGTATGCAGTAACTCTACGCTCTACGTCGGGAAACGAGCTTGTGCAGAGGGCACGGAGGGGAAAGTTCTTTCCTTCCTCCGTGGCAGAGGGCTTTCGTCGGCGCGTCGTGTGTTCAGCGCATCCGCATTTTCAGCGCAGCTTAAGAAACTAGAGTTTTTAGAATTACGTATCTATGTATTTTCCATTAAAGGAACACACCATCTAATACTTACCTAGTGATGTTGCGCCTCAGATATGCGTAATATTTACTTTTTGATGGACAACGTTCACAAGTATGAACAGCCGTACCAGTTCAAGCTGGGTGGGCGGTAAGCAAGTGGTTCAACTTTGGCCGGGTGGCTGAATCGAGTGACGTGCCGACAAACAGAAAGACAGACCGAAATTTCTTCGTTTAAGTATCCCAAGAAAGACTATCGTCTTTAAAACCCGACTGCTCGCGCTGCACAATCCTTCACCGGCCATAGGCACTGGTTCTTGACCTGCAATGTAGTGCCGGTGGGAGATTTCTCTTTTGCTTAGTTGTACAATAAAGATCTGCAGCGTGCACGTTAACCAAAAGCGGACTTCAGGTCTCTGTGTCTAATCTTTCCCCTGTCTCTCATTGCCCATTAGCAGTGATCTTGCTGTGGGAAACACCGACGCACACTGCATGCTTCGCCCCTCCACAGGTTTCACGTTAGTGCAGCTGAAACACCCTTCCCTAATGGTTCGCCCCTCCCCAAACTTTTAGGGGCGAAGCTCCTTATAGCGGCACCCGTTCGTCCCCGTCGTAGTAGTGTGTAACCAGTCTTAAAAACGGAGGGGGCGTGCACACATGAAGGCTCCCTAAAGACAATGCGCTGCGACAGTACGTGATATGTATCGCCCTCTCCTCTCCTATATATAGTATAAACGCCCCCGATCTCACGTCGGTGATGATGTACTGGGCAGAATTCACGGAAGATTCACGGTTTACCGATGAACCTCCGCAGCTTCGCCCACTCATCAGCGTTCACTCCGTGGATATGCTGTGACTTTTTCTATTTTTTCTCGCTCTCTTCATCTCCCTCTGTCCCAGCACTACCCCATATTTACATGGTCTTACAGACACCGAGCTTACAGCAGGTCCCGTGTGCTTTTCGGTTAAATCTCGGGAAATAACCGCTTCAATATACGTATATTCTTCGGCAAGATCGTGACCTGAGTATATTCACCTGCATTGATTTCGTTGCTGTTTTGTCCGAAGAAAAAAAAACTCTGCCTCATAGAACTGTTTAAGCTATACAGCTAATGCATTCATATTTGAACTGAGGCCCGTCTCAGAGAACACTGGGGTCTTTACAGAACTCAGGGGAGACAGATGTAATAGAAGTGGCCATATAGTGCACACCACCTGACTTCAGCAGTTGAACATTTCGCGCTGTTAAAATACATGGTGCATTCCGCGATTCCCTGATGCGTGTTTTGTCATTGCCCTTTGCTCTTGTAGTTCTCGTAGCACGTATTTTGCAGAAATTGATGCCAGGTCACTCACTCGTTATTCTGCGATTCCCAGAGATTGCAGCGCTCCTTAAAGTGTCATTTCCCCACTAGAAAATGTCATCATCATCAGCCTGTCTACGCCCACTGCAGGGCAAAGGCCTCTCCCATGTTCCGCCAATCAACCCGGTCCTGTGCTTTCTGCTGCCACCTAATACCTGCAAACTTCTTAATCTCATCTACCCACCTAATTTTCTGTCTCCCCCTCACGCCTGTAGCTAGCGATTTTTATCCCGTAGATGTTTCTTGATTTTGTTTTTCGTCCAACTACTTCAATATAAGAGGGTTGGGGAAGTAGGACAGCTATTTGAAAGAAAGAAAAATGGGCACGTGTTATTTGCGAGGAAACATTTGTATTCAGCCCTGAAAAAAAAAAGAACAATGAGAAATACGTGCTTTCGTTGCCCCCGACTAAACCTAAGCAGTAAACCATCGATTTTTTTTTTTTGCGTGTTCACGTTTGTACTCGTTCACTTAGTGATCTTATTCTCTGAGCTGTTAACCTTTGTCGGGTTTTCTTTTTACTATTTCTGTAACAGTAAACTCTCCACCCCCCACCCCCCCACTTCATCTCATCCTGGTCAAGGTCATACTTGGGACTCAAAATGACGTAAATTATCCTGACCTTGGCTGCTTTAAGACAACATTTTTTGATGGCGGAAACTCGATATCAGAGCGAGTTTCCGCGAAACACATTCTGGCCCTTGGGGAGAACCTTGAAGCTATAGAGGTTGGCACAAATAAATTATTTTCACCCTTTGCATTACAGGAGCTGCGCGATTCTTAGGATTTAGTAGTCTGATACAAACTCAATTGAAGGCTTTAGCAGTGGACCCAAGATATGCCAATGTGCTTTTGACTGAGTGAAATGTCGAAAACTTGAGCCTCCCTTTGTATTTACAGCAAAGCTGTATATCTGTCTTTGGTCTGAAAGTTTCGTGGCTTTAGCACAAAACTTCTATAGTCCGTATGTGCCACAGAAATTGGACAAATCCTACTACTCACCAGACGCTCACGTCATCCTCTGCTAGCAGATGCGCGCTCCTGGCATTTTCACCTCGGACGCTGAGGAAGGGCATTCGGAGAGGTGGACAGACGAGGTGACGAACGCAGCGTAGCGAAGGAAAGGGCGAAAGTAGCAAACGCGTGAAACTCCGCTAGCGTTCGCTGTAGACTCGTGCACAGCTGCAACGCCACAATTAAACTTCGACCTCTGAGTGCTTTAGGGGCCCTTTAACAATTGCAGGCAACCGGCATAGCTTTCTTTGCAATCAGGCATACAGCATAGAGATCAGTATTCGTTTCAATAAAGAAAACCACAAAACAAGCATCGAGATTGCATGATGGATGATAAGACGCCTGTGAACAATGGGAGCCCCCTCCCCCGCGTTCTCGGTAAAGATTAGGTTGCAGCTGCTTTGCACTTTGCACGAGGGATTCGAATGACGTCAAACGTCCCTTCCTGCTCCCCGCGTGTGTTTCCCGCTTTCAAATATAAAAGGGAGACCCGTCTAGTAACTCATTCAGTTCATTCTAAGACTTCCATAGGTAGACCACGGAAATTTGAGACACCAAAACAACAGCGTGAATACAATGCTCGACGAAAGGACCTAATTCGTCCTGCTGAAAATGGTCGCGGAACCAACCACGGTCTACCACAGCGACCACAAAGCGATAATCACTACCATTACTCTAACCTAATAATAAAACATACCCCCCCCCCCCCCCACTCAGCATGTGTGGTGTTTCCTTTCTCTCCCTGGGAAAATGGAAAAGATACGCCTCTCCTGTGCGGAAAGCATGAATTGCACTGGCTATTTTTGTTTACTTGAAATACACGATGGGCATATCTCGTCAATTCTTATGCACCACAAAAATTTCTTTCATTTTTTTTTTTAAATGCGAATGCATTTCTTAGTCGGGGCATGTCGCCCCGCCACGGTGGTCTAGTGGTTATGGCGCTCGACTGCTGACCCGAAGGTCGCGGGATCGAATCCCGGCCGCGGCGGCTGCATTTTCGATGGAGGCGAAAATGTTTGAGGCCCGTGTACTTAGCTTTAGGTGCACGTTAAAGAACCCCAGGTGGTCGAAATTTCCGGAGCCCTCCACTACGGCGTCTCTCATAATCATATCGTGGTTTTGGGACGTTAAACCCCAGATATTAAAATTATTATTAGTCGGGGCATGTCAGGCGTCTGTCGGTGTCCGCGCGCCGGCAGGTGTTATCTCTCCGCTCGCACTCCCTTTCCCATAGCTACAGCTGCGGGCGCGCGCGCTTATCCTCGCCCCTAGCAACCGTAGCAGGTGGTGCGGGCGGAGTAGCGGAGAGTGAGTGGAGAGGAGGAGCGCGCTCTGGCGTGTGAGGGCGCTCGCATCGCGGGAGCTCGGCGGTACGACGCTGCTGCGTGCGCGTGCGCCGTTGCCACTCGCCGAGCGGGCGGTGTGGACGTGTTCCTCAAGCGATACCTGCCCTTCAGCGAAGAACTGCGACAGCAACGGCAGTCCTCGCTTCTCAAAGACCCTTTGACTGCACACTTTAGCGGCCACAAGGCTCAGATTATGGCCGTCAGGTACAATGACAACACAAACAGGTGCTGATGAATGTGTAAACAAATGGTTACGGTACAAATCCTCGTCTCGTCATTAATTTACGCCATTAAAATTACTACGCCGTGTACTCTCGGCGCAAGAAATGCATTCGCATTTCCTAACGATTCCCTTCGGGGAGGTGGGGGCATTTTTTGTCTTCTCTCTTTTTTGCCCCTCTGCTCTGAACAGTTTTGTGATTTTCCTGCTGAACCAAAAGCCGCACTTTCCATTCCATTCCGTGGTTCGGATGCTCACATGTTGCCGCACAAGCGACAGCCAAACCAGTCGCATACGTATATTTTCTACCATATAAAAGAACCCCGTTCGTTTGCAATGAGCCCTGTATAACGTCCGTGCATTATGATATATGCATCCGTGCCTAATTCGGTGGCGCCTTAGAATAACAAACTTGCGGAGGGAAAGGGCCACGAAGGCATTGCTGCGCCACACGAAGTCAAGAAGCTTATATTGCGTATGACAGGCTGAATAATGAAGCGCGGTGCATGTTCGTGATCACGTTATGAACATCTCTGTTCTCTACTAACGATGTTTATGATAAAAATAAACGGAGGGGTTGCAACCGTTGGATGTAATCTTAGCGGATGAGCCCGATTGACCTAGCCCCTCGCCTTTATTTCTTATTTTTTTTCCTTTCTCTACGAACGTGATATTAGCTTCCCCACCTTTCTTTCTATTCTGTCTTTTCCTTCCAAACCTCGCCAATCAAGCTTCTTCGGTAGAATTTGTTTCTCTTGCCTCAGTCAGTGCTGCACAAGCCTCGCAAAGCAGACGCGCCACAGAGATCGAAAGCCATGTGTCTTGTAAGCCTTCTGTAGACGGGAGCCGGTCGCAGAAATTTTTTCCTATCAAGCATGCAGGCCGCCATATTAGCTTCCACAGTCCTTTATCGCTCGTTTCGAGCCCAAACGTGTGGTCTACGTATAACCTCAAGCACGCCGTCGTCGAAATGACCAGCTAAAATGTTTCTATTAGCGCAGGTAAATGATACGAAAACAAGAAACAAGGACAGAGCGATAGCGTACCACGATGAAGAACTTTATCACGTGCGAACTTAGCGACCGTTTCCTTGTTTAACAAGCTGTACTTGCATACAGCTTCGCATTGTTTATGAAAGAAACACTTTATAACGTTCTTCACTGAGGAAGGACAAAAATAGGGGCGATCGTGGCAATCACAATTCAGCTTCCGTCATCTTATTGGAATAAAACTGAAGGCAAACAATGGGGATGTTGTAAAGTGGATAGCCAGTACACGATGATTTTAAACGCACTAGACAAGCATAGGCAAACAGTTAGCTAGCAAAAGCCAAGGCCAGGAGTACACGAGTAAACACGGTACATAAAATCAGGAGTTATCGTCCACGTTATACCCTTTCAGCGAAAGTGAGAGTGAAATACCAAGGAAGAGACTGCCTTAGAAAAAGAAAGCAGTGGCAGTAATCAACGTCATAGAGGCGAAACTGATAAAGATAGGAAAATGTAAGGATCGTTCTGAGCGGATTTAAGTGTTCCTGTAAGCGGTCATTTAACGCGCGTAGTACAGGTATTCGCATAATTTTCGCATTTTCGCCGTGGAATATGCATAAGCCAATACTGAAACTTGATATCGAGAACATTAACTTAATTGATAAACTGTAAAGTAACTTACATCGCAACCAGTACGTCGTGACATGCACATACCTTTTAAGGTTTTTCTTTTCTTTCCTTGCCCTCCTCCTCCTCGGGCCTTCCTGTCCTCCATCCCCTTCCCCTATAAAGGGTAGCGTGTAGGCGCCTTAATATTTTCTGTTCTTCATCAAAGAGCTTTCTCTCTCTCTCTCTCTCTCTGCAGCTTGATACGATCACCTTCTCTTATCCATGATAAATGACAGCACGCTCTTAGACAAAGGATGATATGAGAGCGAGAAAGGAAGATTCCCCTTGCCCTCCTCCTTATCGCTTGTCTTATCACCTTTTGGGCTCTTGCGCCCTCCTTCAGTTATCCTTATCACCGACATAGCATTCATATCCTCAAGCTTTACAGCAACTAGTTGTTTCCGGACTATTTCTAATAATTGTTTCGCTTCCGCATCCAGTCAGTGGCATCATGGATGTCGTTACGGGAACAAATCAGATATCGAATTCTGTGGTTGCACGTTCGTATTTATACTTTGCTTCCGTATTTCTCGCAACCTACCGATCTCTGATTTCTTGAGAGCTACATTTCCCATCCTCCATGCGCAATACCCATCGACTGCGATCCGTACTCTGTTTCTGGATCAGTAAGTAGACACTTTTACCTGAGCTTTTACAATCCGCTCCGCTCAGACTTGCGTATGCTAGCTATTTACGCACAAACGCGTGGAAGGAACTGTAGCGCGCGTGCGCAGAACGATTGTACGAGCAGCGGAACGCGGAACGCACCTCTCACTCCGCTTGTGAAGTCGGTTGAGCGGAGCGTAAAGGTGCGTCCACTTGGTTTAGCCCTCGTTTTGCAGCTAAGCTGACCGCCTCTCGGCAAGACGCGCTCGTCAAAAACGCGAAATCTACGCTGTTCTCTCCCCTGTCTCGGGACGCTACATCTGCGCGGGTCTGAGCGTAAGCGATGCGCAGCTAAAGGTGTCTAGTATCCCTTCGTCTCAGTTGCACAGACAGTTTGCAAACATCCAATCCGGGTTTCTTCTCAACACAGTGAGCTTGCTTTGTAGCGAATGTTTATAAATGCCTGTGGGTTAGAATGCGTCTACCTGCTTTCAGAACATCTTTCAGAAACAAAAACAAAAACTGAGTTGCTCGTTGTTGCTCGAATTTCGAACCACACAAGTACAGCATAGCAGCGAAGAAGAGTTCGTTTCGTAGTCCGAAAGCTGCAACCACCACCAAAACAAACAATTTGGATTTGAATGTCGCACGCGCTCCGTGTTCCTTTTTTTCCCCATCTTATTTCTACCTTTCCAATGCGTTTCGCCTACTCGTGCCGCTGTGTGGTGTCTGAAGGGAGCGTGGCGAAGAAGAAACGTAAACAGTGCTTTCGTTGGCGCTGTAAATATTTATATTAGATCCACTCAGTTATAACGTGCAATGCCGCTCTTCCACTAACATGCTTACGCTTTCACATGCACGGGGCGCGCGTCATAGGGAAGCCAGTACGCTTGGGAAAGACAGAAAATCTGCCTTGTTGGTACGAAGTGGTGAAAGCAATGCACCAAGCAAAAACAACAAGAAAATAGACAAGGACCGGGAAATAAGTGCTTACGGTGTGTTGTTCTCGTCCTTTCCGTGGGCTTTTTTTTGGGATTTACTTTCAGTTGACGATAAAATAAGTTTATAAGACGACATCTTTTTTTTTTAGTTTATAAGCTTGTAACCTTGCTTCCTGCTCTCAAGACTAAGGCACCACGAAGTCTGATTCAAAATTTTTACTTTCAGCAAAACGTGCGTTGTGCGAGATTTTCTTACTTCTTCCTTTCTTTCTTCTTTTTTTCGCACGTATCAGGAGTCAGGACCCTTCTTGCGGGCCCGTTACCTCTGCTAAGTACAGGATAGCCTCTTCCAAAGTACAGCGTGGTGAACTGGTGAGCCGCTCTGGTTATCCCCCTTTTAATTCATTTGCCTTCCCCTCTCTCTCTCTCTCTCTCTCTCTCTCTCTAGATAGATAGATAGATAGATAGATAGATAGATAGATAGATAGATAGATAGATAGATAGATAGATAGATAGATAGATAGATAGATAGATAGATAGATAGATAGATAGATAGATAGATAGATAGATAGATAGATAGATAGATAGATAGATAGATAGATAGATAGATAGATAGATAGATAGATAGATAGATAGATAGATAGATAGATAGATAGATAGATAGATAGATAGATAGATAGATAGATAGATAGATAGATAGATAGATAAAAACAGTCAAAGTACCTTTTATTCGCCAAGAAACGGTTGGCATGGTGACTTAAAAGTGTCTGGATGCGTGCTCGTTGATACGGATCCATCTAAAAAAATAGCGCTCATTTACACACTGATGAGGAAAATATCAGTGCCCGTCCTCGCATGATGTTTTCCTCGCCAGTGTGTAAAATAGCGCTGTTTTTAGAGGGAAATATTTCGCCTTTAACTGATTAATGAATGAATAAATAAACATCAGATTCAGTACACCCTTCATTTCACCCTCTCCACACCCTCTCTGTCTGGCACGAAGTCTCGGAAGTAAGAAACTGGAGTCCTTGGCCGAAGTATTCTCTAGTATATAGGCACAGAATATTAATCCTTCTCGAGGCCCATTCGGTTATACAACCTATCTATATATAAATGAATGGTGGTCTATTTTCCCTTAGCCTTTTCGTTTCCTTCATTTTTTCTTTCATGTTTCTGCCTGCCCCGTGAAGGGTAGCCAAACGGTCACCACTCTAGCTTGACTTCATGTGCAGATGTGAGCGGGGCGTTAATGTAACGTTCACCGATGCATACTGCTGCTGCACACCGCGCACAATATAGTTCCTTAATAAGAGTATGCTTTTAATTTGAATTTCCTGGCGCTTGCAAAGGCACTACGTAGCGCGAAAGCCTGTGTACGTAATCGAGTTAACTGCCACTTCTCGAAGTTTCGCAAAATCGCGAGCTCATTTTAATAGCGGTCCGCGGTTTTGCGAAAACGAGTTCAGACTGTTAAGAAATGCCGCGCGCAAACTATGCAAACTATTTTCCATGATTCTGCAAGGGCACGTTGAATCGCTCCGGAGGCCGAGAAGGACGGCGAACGTGGCGGCGGCGTTGTAAACGGCAAATGAAAATTCCTTCGTGGAATTGCACCAACGCAGGACTCTATAGATTAGAATGTTTCAAACTATTACCTATGAGAAGGGCTTGCATTTGTCAGCGTTTGTGTTTGTGTGTGCGTGTGTGTGTGTGTGTGTGTGTGTGTGTGTGTGTGTGTGTGTGTGTGTGTGTGTGTGTGTGTGTGTGTGTGTGTGTGTGTGTGTGTGTGTGTGTGTGCGCGTGTGCGTGTGTGTGTGTGTGTGTGTGTGTGTGTGTGTGTGTGTGTGTGTGTGTGTGTGTGTGTGTGTGTGTGTGTGTGTGTGTGTGTGTGTGTGTGTGTGTGTGTGTGTGTGTGTGTGTGTGTGTGTGTGTAATGATGGGCGTATAAATCGCTGGTTATTACAAGCAATGTGTGAACAGGTTTCAAATAGCGATTTCAGTATTATCGAAAGAAAAAAAGTAAATTACGTATAACCTCAGCTTCTCGTACCGCGAAAGCTTGACAACCTGTGTGAGATGTTAGATGGCATGACCGTTCAAATTATGCTCACAGTAAGGATACAAAGAGCGCACAATGTGTCCGCATCGCGATGGCGTTATAAAACATGCTTTGCAGCATAATCCACGCTTATACCAAATTTGCTACATAAATATACCCATGTGCCAAAAAAAGGAAAAAAAAAAACTAAATGACTTCCGCTAAAATTGTTTGCGCGAGGAAACTTCAACCATTCCCTAGGCCGGGCATATCATTAGTGAGGCCGGATGGCCAATGAGAAATCACACTCACGAATCAATTCGTGCTTCGTGAAATCGATCTCTGGTTGTTTAGGTCCCTACGCACTAAGAATTTGGTATTGCGCGAGTTCGGGTAAAAGTACTGGTGACACAGGAAATCGTATTAGTTAATTAGGACTATATATAGGCGCCTTTTCTTATTTTTGAGGCTGTATTATGTTATTTGCATGATTTCCAAACAAGTGAACAATACTACCTAACGACATTTTTATTCAAGAAGCACAACGAGACAGTCATGGAGTTATGTCGAAGTGCCTAGCTCCTTATCGGCATACGCGGCATTCAATTATAATAACAAACAAATATCTTTACTAGACTGGCTGTAAGATTAAACCAAATGTTCAATCGCTTGTCGCAGTAAATGTGATTGGATCGTTAGTCTTCAAGGACCTTCTTGATTATGTCGCCAGAAATTTTTGTCTATTTCCAGCATTTCGGTGCAGTCATTTCATATATGTTCTGAGGATTCAAGCTCAAAGTTTTATCCGTTTGTCGCAACTCCTAAGGTACCATTTGACGTGTATTGCGAAATTGCAATCTTTCTCTACAGCAATCTTTTTTTTCTTCATTTCATGTTTAGTGCGAAGAGATGATGCTTCTTCTCTATCAGAAATACATTATTAAATACGGCAGAATCGTATAATATTACGTGACATTGCCGGAGAACAAGTTCTCTTCGAGGCTCTCTTAGGTTCTTTCATCATTTTTAATCGAGTTTCAATATTATTTACGTTTCTGGTCTCTCCTTGGTAGCAGCACGCGCACTGCCGCTGGGTAGACAACGTCGCTGCTGTGCTTTTCCGTGTGTACACTACCCCAGCGTCCATAAGTGAGAGACTCGCCTCCTACAACATGAAAATTACAGACCACATCTCTCGACGAGGGGGTGGTGGTGGTGATATCTTTATTGCTCCCAGAACAAACAACTCTCCGCACTGTCTACCGAGCAATCCATTTGTTCAACGAAGTGCAGCTTATTGCTTCATTGAGAGCTCTTCTCGAAAATTCCGTCTCGTGTTTCATCTTCAATTTTCTATCAAGTCACATGATAAGTTCCTTAATTTCTCAGCAGCTTTCTTCCACCTTGTCCACTTGAGCGCAATTGCAGTGTTGCAATTGCAAAGTTGCATTTTTTGTAGGATATGTCACGACTCTAGTTTTCACAGTGTTCGCTCGCGAACAGGTGCGCTTTTGTAGCTTATGCCTTTTTTTTTCGAATTTTCTAGCGTGTACTTCTTGGAAGCGACTTGTTACAGAAGTCTTGGCAACCAGTAATTTTTCAGGACTTCGAAAGGTCGCAATCGCGAAAAAGCTTTGCTTGTTGACGAGGTCACGGTACTGCGGACTGCTATATGTTTTATGCTTATTTCACTGTCTTCCACTTTCTGAAGAGAAAAGCGGCATACAGCAGGCGGCTTGCTGTGAAGCGAATAAGCTTGGAACGTGAATGTATCTAGAAAATTTTATGTTCTGTGTTGTGCGGTATGTGCAACCCAACTGGTTAGATATCAGCACCTGCGTGCGAAATGATTTCGAAGCGAAATTTGGTGTTTGAAAAATCGGGGAGACAAAAGAGTGCCTTAAAGGGGCCCTGCAACACTTTTTGTGCATGGTCAGAAAACGCTTCCGATCGGTAGTCGAGGCTCCTGAGAACATATGAGCTCCAGACATCATAGCGCAGCGCGCGGTCTGGAATTTACAATTAATTCTCAAAGTCAGCTACAATCGCTCGCCGTTCTCTCGACAAATGATGCCATAAACCAAAATGAGCATGCCATAAACACAAAGTCCACAGCCATTGGCTGATTTGAGCATTGTGAGCTGCATAGTTACCGCGGCAGCCGCAGGATGCCGCCACGTGCTCGCTCGTTCGCGATCACACCTAAAGGGGCCCTGCAAACTTTTTCAGCGTGGTCAGAATACGCTTCCGATCGCTAGTCGAGGCTCCAGAGAACACGCGGGCGAAACACTATAGCGCAGCACGCGGCCTGGGATTTACAATAAATTCGCAAAGTCAGCCACAAAGTGCTTCCTCTTCACTGGACAAAAAAGGATGCTTACGGCGTCACATGTAGGTTCCACGCCATTGGCTGATTTGAACATGGCGCGCTCGGTAGTTACTGCGGCCGCCGTAAGAGGCCGCCACTCGCCCGCGCGCACTGAAAGTACGCCACGCGTTCGAAGAAAAAAAAGAAAATGTGCTCAAGGTCAGGAGGCGCGCGTGACGTACCTTCTACCCCCGTGCCATCATCCCCTGTCTTAACCCCCTGGTTAGCTTCCAGCGCTTTCGTCGGGGCGAGAGGAGAGAGAAAGCAATTACAGCGTGCGACAAATCTTTCTAACTCCGCTCGTACTGAACGGATTCTAAAAATTTTTGCGGCGTTCGATTCGTGAGGCAATCAGTTCCTTTAGTTAAACCATTCCATGGCTTCTTGGAAAAGTGTTTCAGGGCCCCTATTAAAGTCAGCCGCGCGTTGGAAGAAAAAAAAAATAAATGCTCAAGGTCATGAGGCGCATTGACCAATGGACGCAGCCTCTTGCCCCCTTGTCATCCCCCCACCCCGTATGTGTAGCTTTCAGCGCTCGCACTTGACGGATTCTAAAAATTTTTGCAGCAGCTGACTTGTGAGGCGATAACCTCCTTTGTGAAGCCATTCGAGTACTACATGGAAAAGTGGTGCAGGGTCCCTTTAAAACAAATTCAAATAAGTGGACGCCATCGCGTAGCAAGTACCAGCATCCTGCCGGGAAAAGGCTGCGACCCTGAGAAATTTCGCTAGCCATCTAAAAATAGGATATGAATCTTGCAAACCTATTCAATGCGTGTAGTTCTAAGTACAATATACTTTCTAGTGTCTTCTGTCTCACCGGTCGTACCAGATAAACTGAAGTCTTACAAAAAAATGAAAAAAAAATCTAGGTAATTTGTCATCATCTTGCATATTATTCTTTATCCTCATGTTGTTGATCGCTGCAAGACAGGAGAGATCCTGTTAATTGTAGCGCCATGCAAACAGACAGGCGGAAAGTGGGAAATACCGCCTATTTATACGTGTGTGTCTGTGCATGTCTATTGTCATTCTATAGGCGAGAGATTCCATGCGTATGTGTAACTAGTCGGGGCATGTGCGTGTGTGTGTGTTTGTGATTGCGTGAATGTGCGTGTGTGATAAAAACTTAAAAACTTTGCAATTATCAGTTATGTTAGCTTAAAGACTTCAGTTCACATTGAAAATATCAACAACACCTTCTTACTGATCACAACGCTCCCATTATTTGTCTGCATCTCATCTAGCCTTGACTTTGGTAGGACTCACTTATCGAAAGTAGTCACACGATATATACTTGAATTCCATCAGCTCTAGCTTTCTATTCAGTGACTGAAATTGATATTCTTCCGCCATTTGCGATATAATGAATGAACTTGATCAGCGTACTACTAAGCAACGTGATCACTGAGAAAGTCTCACAATGCGGATACTTCGCTATCTTGCATTAGTTTGCATTTGTTTTCTTCAGGCTATTCGTAGGCCGCTGAACAAGCAGCGCGGAGATGGACATTAGGTAAACGGCGCCACGCTTATGTCAGTCTTGAGAAAGAGTAGCGCCATCTCAGCTTCTCCTCAAAACGTCACTCGGCCGTAAAGTGCTAGCCAAGAAAACAAGCTTTTCTCTTCGTTGTTTATGGCGCGAGATGAACACATCAGAACAATTGCTTCCTGTGCCGCTCAAATGCGTTTTCTTGAGTGCCTTACTGTATAGTGCATTTTCCATCGTGTTGTGTGTACGGGCAAAGACGCTCCTGTAGGCCGCTGTTGACTGGAGAGCGCTCGAGATAGTGCTTTTTCCTGTCATTCCGCGCAGGTGCGTGCTTGGTGTCTTTGTGTATTACACTGGCGTTTTTAAATAAGAAAGTGAAATTGAAGAACACAAGAAGCAGTTATAATAATAATGGTCATGACGAAAAGGGGGCATGAAGATCCACGAAGTGAAGAAAAGGAGGGTCAGCAATTCACGACGCACAAACGGAAAGAGTAGTAGAAACACTATAAAGTGGCGACAAAGCCCACAAAAACACAGAGCAGAATTGTTCTTTCGGGTATCTCGTTCACTTGAATATGTTTACACTTTGCTTCGTTAAGAGAAGTGGCGTGACCAGTCGGCGCTCAAACTCTGCACTATTGTCTCTATAATCAGTTCGTAATCACAGACAGAAGCCAGTATTAACGAACGCAGCAGCGTAGCTTAAGCTCACGGGTATCTTTTTTGTATGTTCCCTTCTTTCGATCTCTATATCTCTTCATTCCTTAATTCCCTTCCCCCAGCGTAGGATAGCAAACCAGACGCGCGTATGGTTGACCTTCCTGCCTTCCCTTCCTCTTCCTCCTCCTCCTTCTCCTCCTCCTCCTCCGTATTTTTTAAATCTTTTTTGGAGCTTAGGCTCAACGCAGATCGTTCAATGAAACAGTACGCACTCATCCAAAGATACTAGTGCCCCGTGGCAGTGCTTCTTTTATGAACCGCACGTGCCGTAGCGATCCCGCACAGCCTTCACGCAAACTGCGCGCACGCGCGCAGAGCAGGAAGCTCTGGTCGTTAGGGGACTGGTTAATTTGGGTCGCCAGCAGCTTTTGTCGACTGCGTCTAATGTTCAGGCATGAAGGCAAATGCATCAACCGACGCGAGGCCTTCGGGTATTTTACCACACGTGGGCGAAGCGCGAGAATGCAGAGCGCGCCGTCTGGAGAGGCTGCTTCTCCGCAGCAGTAGTTTTTTTGCGGCAAAGCCAACTTGTACCGTTTTCCTCTTAGGCGTCCATGTCCATTGCGAAGTCAATAGAAGCGAATTGGGCGAAATCGAGTGCACTGCGCAGTTGTGTGGCGAAGTAATCCAAGGCAAAAGGAAGGAAAACGAGTGTCTCTCTGGGTGTTTTGCGGATTGGGTGCGGCAGCGGGCAATCGTCAGAGAGACACTTAACTCACTGCAGAGCTTCGCATGCGAATTAAACTCCCACACTGAGCCACATTATGCCCAGTTTTCTTTCTCATTTCCAACATTCCCATAGAGGCCTCTGTAGCCATGATTGAAGTTTGTATTATCTTGTATTTTATTGGTTTGTTCCCACTATTTGCTGTAATTGAATTATGGGGTTGCCTCGTCGTCTAAGCGAACATGTAAAGCTGTTTCTCAAGAACATAATTACGTCGCAAATTCGAGATTAACTTTTTTAAAAAAAAACGAGAACTACAGGCCGAGTGACAAGAAAGCAACCAACAATATTCATGAGCCTGTATAGAAAAGTGTAAGCCATTGCCACTTATTTGTGTTTTTTGTGTTATGATGTGTTAGGACATTATCTCTGGCTCTTCAAAACTGTTTCAGCTCAACTATATCACTCACAGGCTGTTTTTCTTTCGTCTTTACGCCTAAACTAGCTAATGTGTCGCTTGCTTCGCTCAAGTATTCCTCTTAAATTCAATATTCACATGAACTGCTATACTTTCAAGTGGTTGCTCTAAAACAAATTCAAGAAGGCTTAGTTTAATTTCTTTGGAGAGGAGCAGAGCGGGAGGATGGCAGAAACAACCGCATATTAATGTTTACCGTAGGAACAAGCATGACATACCGTGGATAGGTTTCAAAGCCAGCGAGAATAAATTAAGTCACTCTAAAACTTTCTGACAAAATAAGTAAAGAATTCAAGTAAAAGCTATTGAACTTGCCACTTCCTGCCTTTTCGAACAGCCGAATACTGATGCCATATTTGGGCACTAAATTACTTCAGACTTAATACCGAAAGCATCTTTGCCCCCTCTTACCTACGTATTGCATCTACTCGTTTCCTCCATGAAGTTTATTTCTCTCATTTTCTTTTTTTTTATGTCTGTGTGCTTCAACTCCCATATTTCAACGTAATTTACTGCAGCCAACAGCAATGTGACCAAGTATTCCCGGAGTTCTCAGCCTTAATATGGCTGCCGGAAGCGCCTCCTGCTGGAACTCGCAGGCGTCTCACGAAGATTATACCTTCTGCCTTTACTAACGTATAAAGCGCGCCGCTTCCCGGAAGCACCGGGAATCCTGCTATTGCTGGTCGATAAGTAGCTCACGTCACCCGCATGAAGAAGACTAACAGACAAAAATACAAACGCTCTAACTCTAGCACGGTTGGCTGCATTTTCTTTGACAGCCATCAGCCAGATGGCAGGAATTCGGGCTCATACGTAAAGGGGAGCCGAGCACCGATCGGCTTTTGCCGATGTGAGCTCACATCACGACGGAGCCTTGCAACGAAACAAGCTCCGCGTTTTCACCGCTATACTCACACCAACCGTAAATGTGGCCCTGAACTTAGTCCTAATTTTTTTTTCTTGTTCCTTGTTTTGCGATGCCGAACACTTTTATAGCTTAACCTCCCACAAGCTTCTACAAAAACTTATGCGACTGCTCACAGAAGGGGTATCACAATGAAGATTTAAAGACTTTTCTTCTCGTTGTTGTGGCGATACATACAAAGTACAGCTTCCCAACTCCTACAACACTTTTTTTATCCTCCGCTAATCCCGCTTGAGGCGTTTGAATCCTCAACTTTAAAGTGCGGAGCACTTCAGGGGCCCAGGATGTGGTGCGCTGTCGTACGCTGTCGTATTCTGTCGTCGTCGTCTCATATTGCTTGGCGTCACGCAGGCAAAGCCATGTATAGCATATCCATGTAGTTCGGGGGGCGGGAAAGGAAAGAGAGGGTTAGGATGAGGAGGAGGGAAAGGAGGAAGCGAGGGGGACGGGGAAGGGAGTGTGCTGTCGTGGCATGCTGTCATCTCAAGTCGTCGCTTGGCATCACACAGGCAAAAAGCATGCATGGCATAGCCATGTATAGCAAGCGGGCGGGAAAGGGAAGTGATGTGAGCGTGCGGAGGAAGGAAAAGAAGAGGGGAGAGGTCAAAGCATAGCGTAGCCATGTATGGCGTCACGCAGGCGAAACCTGGTACAGCACAGCCATGTATAGTGTGGTACGGCAAGAAGGCGGGAAAGGGAAGCAAGGGTGAGGAGGAGTGATGTGAGGGTAAGGAGGATGGGAATGAGGAGGGGAGAAGGTAAAGCATAGCATAGCCAGCATAGTATAGCATAGAAATGTGTAGTATATTATAGCCAGGGGTGGAAGAGGGAAGTGAAGGTGAGGAGGAGAGATGTAAGGGGGAGGAGGAGGGAAAAGACCAGGGTAGCCCTGTCAAAAAATCTCATATGACACGTATGACACATATCCAATAATCTCGTATGATCATACGAGAACACATATGATTCATATGTGTTCATACGAGATTATTGGATACGAGGCATATGTGTCATATGAGAATTTGCGATAGGGAGGGTAGAGCATAGCATAGCTGTATGTATAGTGAAGTCTCGGAATTGACGAAAACTTGTCTGGCGAGTAAAAATCATGGTGGAAGAAAACGTACAATCGCCATCTAAAATAGAACACAAGTTTTTCAGCTGTATGTAGTGCAGTATAGCAAGGAGGTGGGAAAGGGTAGTGAGGGTGAGGCTGAGGAGGGAAAGGAGGAGGGGGAGGGCAGAGCATATCATAGCCGTTTACACTGTAGCATGGCAAGGGGGTGGAAAAGAAAAGTGGGGGGAGGAGAGATGTGAGGGTGGGGAGGAAGAAAAGGAAGGGGAGGATACAGCATAGTATAGCCATGTGTACTACAGTATAGCAAGCGGTGGGAAAGGAAAGTGAAGGTGAGGGCCAGTGATGTGCGAGTGAGGAGTATGGAAGGAGAAGCAGAGTGTAAAGCTTAGCCTAGCGCCGTGTAGGGCTGTTTAGCAAGGGAGAAAGGGAAGCGAGGGTGAGGAGAATGAAAAGGAGGAGGGGGAGGGTAAATCATAGCATAGCCGTGTGTAGTATATTATAACAAGAGGACGCGAGAGAGAAGTGAAGGCGACGAGGGGAGATGTGCGGGTGAGGAGAAGGAAAAGGAGGAGGGGAGAGGGTGCCACTGCATCTAAATGAAGGTTTCCTTTCCCACCATAGACACCGAGAAGGCTGCACGTTTGGAACGCCAGCGCTTGCTTGACCGTGAACACGAGCGTTGCTGAAGGCCAGGCGAATCACTGCTCCGCACTTCCTACAGCTTTCACGTTGAGTGCAACTGCATACATTTTTATAGCTGTACTCTGTTTTGTGCGGAATCCCTTTTTAGATGCTTATCTCACCAACTGGCAGTCATTTAATAATAATAATAATATCTGGGGTTTAACGTCCCAAAACCACTATATGATTATGAGAGACGCCGTAGTGGAGAGCTCCGGAAATTTCGACCACCTGGGGTTCTTTAACGTGCACCTAAATCTAAGCACACGGGCCTCAAACATTTTCGCCTCCATCGAAAATGCAGCCGCCGCGGCCGGGATTCGATCCCACGACCTTCGGGTCAGCAGTCGAGCACCATAACCACTAGACCACCGTGGCGGGGTAACTGGCAGTCATTTATTGCGGTAGCTTGGCAACTGACCGACACTACCGACATTACCGATATTACCAATATTACTGATATTGCCGATATTACCGACATTACATGCACAAAAAGAGAGATAGCCATACTAACTTTTATTGCACTTCAGGGGTTACTGACTTGCAGAAACTTAAGCATAGGTACCGCATAAAAATGTATACATATATAGGCGTTCGATTCGCTCATTGTTTATCCTTCTTTATTTTATTATTTACTTAATTTGCACCTCAATCTTATGAAGTCCCACGCCATCAGGTATTTACTGAGCTAATCATTTCACACTAAATAAACTCTCCCTTTCTCTCTGTCTATAAATGTTTGTTCTTGTTTTCCTCGGACGTTACCTATCACGAACAATAAGTTGCAACCTCGCCCAAGCCCGTCAACTAGTGAAGCAACAAAATCAAATTTAGAAAATGTTCCCCTAATGTGGAAGTTGAAGTTAGGAGTAATAGCGCACGTGCCCGACCTCGTGATATGCGTTTTTTTTATTGAGCAGTCATTCGTTTAGCAGTCTCCTCATTTTCACTCGCATGAGATTTGGCTCTACATTCAGACTTTCGCATTTCTCTTTCCACCGAAATGCTCTAAATTTAATCATTTTCATAAGGTTATCTATGTAAGCTATCTCTCCATCTCAACTTCCTAGTATCGAAGTCTGTTCTGCTAGGTACATTATTAATTGATATTTAGTCTCTCATCTTAGCTGGAGCTTTTGTGTCGGGGTAACTTGCCAGACCACATGAGCTCCATTTATTATCGCAGAATCGGAAACAGGACACGTCAACGCCTGGGGCAAACGAGCTGATGAAATCAGTGGCAGTAGCAACATATCGTCACGTGACAATCTAGAGACCGCGACGGCGACGACCGATCGGCTTGAAAGTGCGAGCACGATCGAGAGAAGAAGAAACCGCGTTTCGCTAGTTTCTACCTCGGAGTCGCAACTCAAACGACGTCGAACCTTTTGTTTATTACGGCCTGTTATATGCAAGCCACGGCTTTATTCAAGCTGCCCTATATGTGATCAAAGAAACTTGTCGAAGAGTACGCTGCTATTGCTAACGACCGTAGGCCAAAATTTTTTTCTTTAAGTTTCCATCATTTTTTAATAAGCCCTATCAGAATTCGCTATGATTCCTTCGCATCAGCTTTCATTGGATGAGCGGTTAGCTTTGTTTCCATTGGTCCTTTATTCATGCGCCTTCTTTGTTAACCACAGCGCAGCCAATCCTCCTCATGAGTGCGACCCAGTTATTATTAAGACAAAAGCCATATATGCCTCATGAGAAGGGTCTCATGGCGAAAAGCCGGCGTCAGGTACAAAAAAATCACATGACTCACAAACAACCAACCGCGTGTTTCGTGGCTGCGCGCTCACTTCGTCTTTGCGACGTTCCCGTCACATGGTCTTAGGTCGCATGACATGTCTGGCATCATATTTCGCGAGCTTTCTTCAAACTGCGTAAAAAAATCATTACGAAGCACGTACGTCGCCATAAAAAAATTGTATCGGTCATTTTGGAATGCCCTGCACAACATAACGAAACGCATTTGGCCCCAAAGTTAACTAAGATAGTTATGCAAAATTTAAAATTTTGCATAACTTATCTTAGTTAATGAACTAATTAAGTGCAATAAAAATATCCTCACGAACGCCACATGGCCTCAAACCATATGTCGTTGGTTTCATTCAGTTGCGGTTAACCATGCTGTAAGTCCTTGGTTCTAGTCATATGAAACACTCTCCATATGAAATGAAAATTTTTAACGATGGATAACTACAATGATCGCAAGGGGAATAGCGCCATGTGTGTTCGTGAAAACAATGCATGGCCAGAACGACTTTCTGGTGACGTTTATAAAGATGAAGGAGAAAACGCGAAAAAAAGGAAAGAATATGTTGATGAATACAAAAACAGAAAAGGGGGAACACTCTTGGGTTGCTGCTATTTTACCGCTGAAAGTACACAATGGTATTCGTAAAAAAATAATCATAAAACAGCACCACAAAACAGCTTTGTTGTTATTGGTAAATTGTTCCTGGTTCTTTCCATCTAACAAACAGCCTCTGGGAACGTGTTTTTTTTTTTTTGTCTGCACTCGCTTTCGACACAGCCCATCCTTAAGGATGAATTTGTAAAGATTTCAGGCGGCAGTTGAAGCATGGAAACGAAACCAGCCTAACTATAACACTCACACTGATAGCTGCAACTGAGTACTTTGAGGAAATACCACATATAATGCTATACTGCTTCGAAACGCACTCGAGTGACGCAGAAAACGTTTCCAGTGAATTTTGTTTCGTTTTTTGTCGAAAAGCACTTCTTACTGTTCCAGTTCTTCATTCAACTTTTTCGACTAGCACAATTCAGTGATGGACTAAGGAACAAAAAGAAGAAGTGGCCATATAACAGATTGCTTGAATCGCGGCCAAAAGGAAAACGGGTTTTCTGCCAGCTGAAGCATCGTCAGGCTGAGTTGGTCACGTTGCGTTTAGTTCTCTGGTGTTTTTACAGAACGCCGAGCACTACGCTTTTTTTTTTCGTCAAGCGGCTCGACAACAATGCATTAAACTTGATGGTTTGCGTGAGTTAGTGTGAATTTATATTACTGTCTTCGTTTTTCTAGCTCTTTGTCTCTTCACTTTTCTCAAAATATTTTATGTTTCCCAATAAATGCAGTGACTTTGTACGGTCTTGCGGTGTCCACGCACATACCTTTGTGTGCCGCACTGAGCGCATCAGAAAGTGTGCACTACGGAAGCCATTACCTGAAGCGCAGAACGCTGTGCTGAATACCTCGTGAATGTTCCGCGTTCCGCTATACACTCCCTGCAAACTATTTTTTGAAATTAAACTTTCCCGACGTCCTTTTCCCCCTTTAGATTCACTCCTCAATCTTGTGGGCAAATGTAGCTTAAAGAAAGGCGATATAAGATCAGCTATCTAATGAGAAAGAAAAAAGAAAGAACTGGTTCTCGTTAAAAGCGTGTAAAAGAAAAAAAAAAAACAACGCCGTCGTCGCAAATTACGCGCGTAACGTATCTTCAGAAGTGAAAATAAAGATTGATTGGTTTGAGGGAAAGCGAGTAGCGTTTTACGATGAACAAAATAATAGAAAACTGAGGTAACATGAATGTTTGCAACCGACAACGCGCGAGCGAGGTTGCGGGAACCGTGCGAACTTTGCAACCGATCAGTCTCACAGAGTCATCTCGACAGGCGTGGGACGGCACGGTGATCGATTTGTTGACGCCAAAAGGTTTGAAACAATTAAGAAAGAAAAAATATCATGTCAAAGTCCCTGGGTTTTTTTTTTTTTTTTTTTACCACGACGTAAAAAGAAAGAACGTTGATGTGAATCCGGCACGCTTGAACTCGCACGGTTAGTGGTTGCATTTTGCTATTCTACCTGTATCTCGCGTTTTATAAAACATCAACGTTGTCTTCTGGAAGCATATTTTGTCTGCGTAAAAAAAAAGGAATTGTGAATCGCAAAGCGCGTTCTTGTTATGCAGCGGACATTCGCGGTATCCAAACCTTCCTCGCTGTTTTCTTTTTTCTTTTTTTTAAGCGGTTACAAAAGTTTGTTTCAGTGTCGGACAGCCACTACCTCTTTTGCACCAAGAAAGAAAGAATGCAAGATATATGATTCTATAAAATGCCTGGGAAAAATGTAGAGACAAAGACTGCATAACAATCATTTGAGAGTGAATCACAGAAATGGCAGAGCATGTTCTCTGTCTTGTGGGAGTTCCCCATCTCCCCTATTGTTGTTGTTTCCTTTTCTTTCCTTTTTTTTTGAAGGATACAGTTACACCAAGATATTTCTGATGCGGTTTATCACGTGGCTGAGAAAATAGCACCCACCGACCTTCGATTTCAGGTATTATACAAAGACCTTAGCGGTGATCTGCAGATATGAAACGCTAGGAAGAAATGGTCGGATGAAAGTGAAAAATTAATTTTGTTGATGATCTAGCAACAAAACACAAAAATGCAAACAAATTAAAGCCGTGTGGAAACGAACTGCGCTATATTGCCAGCATAGGTAAGAGCTGGGAGGCACCTTGGTGTATTTCCTGCTGGCAACTTATTTTCCGCTGTCTTTCTGATTAGTGGAGGAGCGAACAAAATAGGAAACTTCCGCAGAGAACATGGGATGAACTACATGATCAAAAGAACATAAGACCATAAACCCTTGAGTGTCGAACATGACGTGGTCTTTAAGAAGCGGCAATCGGGCACTCTCGAAACTTATTATTAATCAAAATAAAACAAGGCAATCTCCAGTTAAAGATATGGGAATATTTATTTCGCCAGTACACTTTGACCCGTCTTCCCGACAGAGTGAGCGCCTCTTATTTCGATTCACTAAGTCGCGCTACGCGCGAAGTGTTCGTCTCTAGCTCTCAGTCGACCAGCCTGTTGTCTAAGTCGGGAAATATCGCTGTCTCCGATTGATCCAAGCCTTTGCTCGGATGGATCGGGACTACACTGGCTGAACTCCACAAACTCCTGGACATCGCGATCACGACTAGTATTTCATTCTGTCACGCGGAACCAGCTGCGCCCACCTTTGACTTCAATCCTATAGACGTACGGCTGCGCGTCTCGAATGGTAGAATACCACAGACTATAGCGTTGGACCTTCAGCTTTCCGTACAGTGCAAGCAGCTACAGAATTCGGTATGGGTGCTTAACGTGATAGCCCTTGGCCTGACACGAACACTGCACTTGTGGTCATATAGGAGCGGCTACAACCTTCCTTCAATCCACTGGACTTTACGCACGACTCTAGTGTTGCCCCAACGTGAAGGGCCTGTATATACGCACGTCCTTAACGCCATTCATCTCATGTATCACACTTTTAAGGTGAATACCTTGGGTGTTTTGTACGCGCGTGTCACCGACGACGTAGTGGTGTGGCGTCATTGGTGACACGAAGGTACGAAATGCTCAAAGCTTTCACCATGATGTCACCACGCCACGTGATGATGACGTCAGAGAGAGACTAAATTTTGATGTCAACGTGACGTCATCCCGTGACGCCATAATGATGTCACAGATAGACTAAATTATGACGTCATTATGACGTCATCGTAAGGCCACATGATGACGTCAATACATGACATCGTTGCTTGGTCAAAGGTGCGCCGTTTCTGGAGGTCGTGCGACACCCCTGAGAGTTTCAGGTGAGGAGGACCAATGCAATCGACTGAAAATGTCAAGGTAATTTAATGCACGTCTTTCACGCTGCTGCTCGTGACGTCTTGCAAGAATTTGGCCTCCGATTGTATAACTTAATGCATTACCGACAGTGAAGAGCGCTTTGAACTTCAAGTGTTACGGAGCGTAATATGCTGCCGAACTTTTCCTTCCCCGTTTCCCTTACTAGTGTAGAATGGCAGGCCAGAGCGCCACTGTTGTCTTCTAATCTTATCAACCATTCAGCCTTAACATATACAACACCACGAACGTGATGCAGAAAAGTGTTCTGTATAGACTCGCAGAACTTCACGTTTCGTATGCAGCTTTCCAACAGATACTATAATGAAACACAATTCTCAATAAGTGGTCTTCGTCGCTGCGCGCCATAGATACGCCCATTGATCGGCTTTCTCGCAAGTGCAGTGCCAGGTACACGAAAAGCACATTCTCTGAAGCACATCCCAGCCGCACGCGCGGTACTTCCAAGTAACGAACGGCGCATCAGTGTCACATTTAACATTTTTCGTAGGAAAGTGACGTGCGGAGTGTTTTCAAGAATGGAAAGCCAAGCAAGTCAGATGACAATTACTGTTGTGGGACAAAAAGACTAACCAAAGTGTGCAACTGATTTTACAGTGTACGTACTTTTATGGGTACCTACCCGCTACGGTGGCCTTGTGGTTATGGTGCTCGACTGCGGACCCGAAAGTCGCGGGATCAAGTCTCAGCCGCGGCGGCCGCAATTCCGATGGAGGCAAAATGCTTGAGGCCCGTGTACTTAGATCTATGTGCGCGTTAGGGAACACCGGATGGTCAAAATTTCCGGCTCCTTTCACTGAGGCTTCCCTCATAATCGTATCGTGGTTCTGCGACCTAAAACCACAACAATTATTATTATAGTGTTCATATTGCATGGCGAATATAGGTAGAACTGGGGTACATGTGCAGCCAAACACTTCAAAGCGAAGGAGTGAGTTTCGTCGCCAAAACCACACTGTTCTAAACCGGTGTTGATAATGGTGCCAGGGAGGAACTGGAACCGGATGTTCCTGACTCTGTAGCCTCCTCTGAATCCACCGGTCGGCTAACAGTCACGCATAAATAACGTGACATCCTCCCGAGAATAAGATTTGTCTGTATTCTTTACTCAAGGTTTCATGGAACCATGCGAAACAAAATGAACTCAGCAATGCACGCAGTAGAGCTCTGACTTACAACAGCCGGCGTACTTTGGCAGAGACAATAAATCTCCTCGCACTCATTGGTTATCTCTCTTCCTGCTTCCTGCGCGAGCGCACTTCCGACGTGTACGTTTCCGTCACAAAGATCTCGGGCGTAGGTAATGGCTCACAGGACGTTGAAAATAGTGTGTGCGTCTGTGACGACTTCCCTGAACAATTATTTTCACACAGGCAGTGGAACGAATGTAACGGTATAGCTTTTTACAGCAGTGCTTATAGCTATGCGATTCGTAACAGTTATTACCAACCAAAATCAAAACGCCTAGGACGCATGTGCCACAGAAATGGGGCAAACCCAACTACTCACAATTTATTTATTTATTTATTATTTATTTATTTATTTATTTATTTATTTATTTATTTATTTATTTTTCATTGGACCAAGTGCTCAGTATTGGGGTTTGCCCAATTTCTGTGGCACATAACTGCTATGGATTTTCTGTTGAGTAGGTAAATGTTGACGAGGTTACTAACTGTTTGCGGAGTTACGAATCGCCTAGTTACATGCAGCTACGCTTTAAAACCATTTAATATTTTTACAGCGTAACAACATTTAATGTTTTAATGCCTTTAACATTGGCACCCAAATAACTTACGTTATTTTTTCCCCTTCTATTAAACGCAGTGAACATACATTAGTCATTATCTGGCTCTCTAATGAGATTATATTGAAGTGACAAAATTTCAAAAATGCAAAGCAGAGGTTCGCCCCGAGTTTGGAGAATTTATTAAGAATGATTCTGCGGTTGCTGTCTTAGTTAAATGGCATACGCTAAAAACCGCGTCTATTTAAATTAATCGAATCTCTCGCTCCATAAGCTCCTACGTCTTAGGGATTCATTTTGATCGGCCTCCTTTCTCCGCCTTTATCGCCGGTCTATCGCAATACGAGGTTATGTCCTTAGTTCTTTGAGAACAGACGCCGCGTGGCGACTACAATCACTTGCACGCCGTATCACTCTTCTGCAATGGAATACGCCGGGTTTTTCCAACGCGCGCCTGTATTCGATTGACCCAAATTTGCAACTTCGTTTGCCGTCAGGGCTCTCAAGACGCGATGCAACTTTACTGTGCCGCATGTGGTTGGGCGTGGCATTTACGAATGCGTATTCGTGTCTCATTGGAATGGCCAGCAGTGCGGCATGCAACATTTGCGCCTGCGAGGAGACGCTTGAACACATTCTATGCCACTGCCCATCATACCAAGCTCAACGACGTAGTATGGAAGTCAAGCTCCGTCACCTGGACTCAAGACCGCTGACAGAAAAGAAGATCTTGGGACCTTGGCCTACGGTCTCGCATATGCGCAAGGCCACGAAAGCCCTCTTGTGCTTCTTGAGGACCACCGGACTTCACGAGCGCCTGTGAACTAACAGCGCGAGTTCGTGTTGTGTAGTTCATCCATCCCTTTCTTACTCTTCTTCTTTCTTCTTTACCCTTTCTTTTCTATTATTCCCCCTCTCCCCCACCCCAAGTGCAGGGTAGCCAACCGAGCCAAAGCTTGGTTAACCTCCCTGCCTTTCCTCTTCGTATCTCTATCTCTCTCTCTCTCTCTTTAATTAATGCTAAATAAGAGAAATGGGCTTCTCACGCATTCCCCAAGAACACAGACACACAAAGGATCCCAGGCACAAGACAATTAGCTTATATCTGTTGATTAGCCTCAATATTTGTTCCACTGTCATCAGCATAAAGAACCGCTTGGTTTATGTACAAAAGGTGACCCCAAGAAATAAACTCTAATAAAAGCGAACGCTGATAAAAAGCTACCCACGCTTAGCTGAACTCTATCTCCTGCCTAAATTTCCTTGATAAGTTTTTCGTTTTTCATGACATCGGTTTCACTTCTCGCTTTTTTTGTTCATAGTAAAGCAGCCGCATTAATGGCATGAGCTTCTGATCAGGCGGCTCGTGTAATTGATATCTGCCTTTACAGTGCATTAACTTAACTGTTTGCTTTCTTTTTGCATATCACTCGGCTTAACTTGGATTGGTCAAGCGAGTGCGCTTGCGACTGCGCAGTTATCATGATTGCGTAAAACAGAAACAATCCTCATTGCCGTCCCGAAATTGATGAAAGGATCGAGGATTTTTTCCATGCACAAGTTATACCTCGCTAATTTCTCATATCGTTTCTCAAATGCTAGAGTGTGCGCAGAGTGCGAAGTCGTATGACACTGACAATGATGAAGAACACGTCTAATGATACAAGACCTTTTGCATTGATGCGTAGATGACGAACTTGATGGATATGCGCATCAAACATATTGGAAAGCGGCGAGCTCGCTCAGTCTAGTTCCCACTGGCTTATAGGCTACAGACAACCGAACGCTGTGTAAAGAGCCACTCGTTGCAAGGAATGGCCTATGAAGCAGTAATGATGTTCTCCGTGTGTAAAGATCGTACACCTGGTAGACGATTACGCTGTTGTAAGCTGATAAAAAAAAGGTGATCGGCGTTCTTGTTACAAGAGTAGCGTGGTCGTACACAAATAGACTGCTCCGGGTTTCCTTCGTTTCCTCCTTGTCATCTTTCGTACACCCATATATTGGCATAAAAGGAAAAAAGGAAATCTCCGATGGCAGTTATTTCGTTTATATAAGTGTCATTTCCCGTCACACACAAATACACACACACACGCGCGCGCGCGCACGCAGAGGCACGCACGCACACGTACATACATACATACATACATACATACATACATGCATACATACATACATACATACATACATACATACATACATACATACATACATACATACATACATACATACATACATACATACATACATACATACATACATACATACATACATACATACATACATACATACATACATACATACATACATACATACATACATACATACATACATACATACATACAATAGGTTCTCGTTTATCTTCGATAGACATTAAGGTTACGGTTCCAGTTTTATGTAAAGGGCGTTGAGGCGTCTGACATTCTGAAGCACATCAGGAATAAGGTGATGGCTCGTACGTTTCTCAAGCCACGCTTCTGCGAACTTGACCGAAGTTCTCATTTCAAATATTGTAGCGCTACATTTCACGAGGACAAGACAGAGAAGTACATGACAGGATGGGCGCTCGTCCTTCATGGACTTCTCTGTCTTTTCCTCGTCAAAGATTGCGCTACAATGTTTTAAATAAGAATTCATCACCAACTAGCCCCGCAACGTGTTTTGTTAAGTGACAGAAGTTGCAGCGGGGCAGCCAATTATCGACGACGACCGCTATTGCTTCTGACTGCTTACGACTTCCAAGGCCTCACCAGATAGAGAGAGAGGGAGGGTAACAACTAACACCTTCTGTTGATGAATGCCATGTCTCCCAAAGCTACAAAGCCGGCAGAAGCGACGCTGAGAGACCAGAAAAGAAGCATTCGAGCTCGGCGTCAGCACGAACACCCTCTGCCATTGAATCGGACAGAGCCGTTGCCTCATAGCGATTCAGTTCGATGTCACGCACACAATGGAGCAATGGGGTCGTTGCCTGGAGAATACCTTAACGCCGGACAGAGACTCGTGGCATAGTTGTAGCAGAATAAATCTTAGGCGCTTTCCAGGAACTGCGTCTTGGATGGATCACTTGAGTGAATAGCTTTTCTGCGGACACTGGTAACCAAGCCAGTGGGCACGCCCGCTTCACGAGGTCATGTGCCGAACGTTGCGTCACCCATGCAGCTCACCAATATAGTACAGAATTACTGACGTCATCTACCCAAAGTATATTCAGTTTCCGGATTCCAGCTCGACTTTCGACACTCCCCACTGTATGTAGTCAACACTGCCGGGGCACAGATGTACGATGACTGCCCCTTGCTAATATGAATTACTGTAATATGGAACACTGGGCGAGACGGTAAAACTTCATTGTGGCTACAGTGCGACAGACACGGATGAAAGGCGTCCGTTTATTTGCCTTTCGTCGGTGTCTGCCGCGCTGTAGCCACAATGATGAAATACTGTTCACATTACCAACAGGGAAATGAGAACTTTCCTCTGAATAAGAAGCATATATCCCCTTCCTTTCATCACACACACACGCGCGCGCGCGCACACGCACACACACACGCACACGCAAAAGAGCACGACAGCCGATTCACTTTCCAGGCACGGTCCATCGCCCCTCTATATAAGATGCCACTCTCACATATTTCATTTCTTTATGATTACAATCACCTCGACTTCGAAGATCCGAAGATGGGAAAACGGTTCGTTTTACGGAAGGAACGCAGTCACCCGAAGAAAAGCCATTTTCGTTCCACGCTATATTACGTATTGATTCCAACATCTCACCTTCATTCTTTGATGCATTTGGTTGGTTGCATTTGTTTCTTGCACCGTCGATGATGTTCTGGTCATAGCAGGTACTTCGTTCGAAGGCACTCGAATAGTTCATTGCACTTCGTTTTGAAGAAGACTTTCATATATGTGTGGTAACTTGATCCAGGGGCGTAGCCAGAATTTTTTTTTTTTTTGGGGGGGGGGGGTGATTCAACCATACTTTATGTATGTTCGTGCGTGCGTTTGTATGTGCGCGTGTATATATACGTCAGCAAAACTGAAAAATTTCGGGGGGGTTCGAACCCCCCAACCCCCCCCCCCCCCTGGCTACGCCCCTGACTTGATCTTTACTGCGTAGATGACATTCAGGTAAACACAATAACAGTCCATGTAACTGGACGATAGAGCAGAAAAACGAGCGAAGTGCATCAATCGTCCTTTTACAACTTATACCGAGCACTTTATCTTATACTATTCTATTTATCTTTATTTAGCTTCAACACTTGCCAACAGCCAGTAAGGACTCTATTGATGATATTTATTTTGGCTCATTGTGTAGGTATAGCAGCGCATTAGCTGCGCTGCTATACCTACACCTCACTTTGGGATACACCTCACTTTCCAAGAACCACTAACACCGTGCGTGTCAGATAGCGTTTGAATTTCAATTTCGCAGCCTACCAAATCCATATGAAGACGTTATTACTGCGTATTCGGTGACAAAGGCAATTGCTTCAAACACAAGCATTTGTGCGTGCGAACTGTCTATTCTGACCACGAAGGTTCGCTTAAAACAAACTCAGAACTTGCGCGAGCTTCGTAGGAAAGTGCGGCAATACTTGTGGCGAAATCATCCTGCGGTTCACTTTTATGAAGCCCCTTCTGAAGCATTGCAGAAGACAGTTAACTGGAACATGAATGCGTTTGTGGTAAAGAGTTTGGTTTGTTGTAAACTCATAACAAATTGGGTAGAATTCGGAAACTGAAGTTACGAATGTAATATTTCTATTTTTATTGGAGATAATGCTCAGCATGCACACCAGCTCAAGCTGTAGAATTGTGCTGCCTATAACCGGAGGTTTCTTTTTAATCCTACATACATACATACATATGTATGTATGTATGTATTACGCCTGATGTTGAGTATGTATACAAGGTCGTGGGTTCGGTTCCCGGTCGCCGCATGGTACCGTATTGGGATACAGAAAGCTCTCCAGTGTTCTGAGAGAGAGTCTCCTGTTATAACATACATACATACATACATACATACATACATACATACATACATACATACATACATACATACATACATACATACATACATACATACATACATACATACATACATACGTACATACGTACATACGTACATACATACATACATACATACATACATACATACATACATACATACATACATACATACATGCAGCGACGGATGTCAGTTCTACAGGCTCGATGTATAGCTCTCTCGCTGTCCTCCTTTCCTCATAGTGCGAAAGAAAGCAAACGGCTTCGGTACACAACGTCTGTGCATGTTACTTTGCGCCATCTAGTGTTTCGCCAGAAGACACAGGTTACAGGCAGCACGCGCGAACAACTGTTTTGTTTTACAACCAACGATCCTACACTTAAAAGCCTTAGTGTGTAAGTTGACTACTATGTTCTTGAGATTTCCCGCAGTGAAAGTACATTCGATTCAAAGCGTTCGATCACGAAACCTGACTCTTCCCAGAACCCCATTATCGCGAAACTTCAAAGTTGACACTGCATATAGTTCGCGTCTAGAAAAGAAAAGACAAAAAAAGAAAGCAAACGCTCGCAAATCGACTTTCGCGGGTCGAAATCACTTTGTCCCGAGTCCATAGAAGGGACATAGGAAACTTGCAAGCAGAGGTTCGCAGAACGAAAACTAAATATACAGAGAGCCCGCGGCAAACACTCCGAATGATGACGGATGCTCGGAACTGTTGACTTGAGCTCTCTTGGCGTTCTCCTGTATCGACGGGTCGATTGCGGTCGAAGATGACTTTTCTTGGAATGCCATCATTCTGACTTATCGGATTGTGCCCCGGTTGACGCGGTTATCACCAAAGAGGCTTCCACCGATGCGCCGGTATATGCGCATGTAGAATTGATAAAATGCACGAACAAGAAGTAAGAGGGGGGAAGTTAACGTTCATTCGTATTCGTTAAAGCACTCTTATGAAAGACTCAAACGCATGGTGGTCTTACGACTTTTTTAGGAAGATAAACATGACAGTGAACAGCCTTCAGAATGGCGCGATTCTAAACTGTCCTAAAGAGCGAAATTTCCCCCTGGAAATAAAAGAAAACACGATGCAACGGGAGGTGCAGTATATAGTTGCGTAATTGTTGATCGTTAGACGAGCATTATTGACGCTGCACTGATCGAAAGTAACTAAGTGGTTATGTAATGTTTCCCCTATGTAACACCTTGATAATTAGCATATAGGAGCTTAACGACCGTGTTTAACTCTTTCTAGAAGCGCTACGACCGCCTTACTCGTTTACGACCATGCTTTACTCTTTTCAGCAGCGTTAACGACCATATTACTTCTTCAGACAGCGTCGCTTACACTAACAAAAGAAAAGAGGCGCGGGAAAGTGCTGGGGGTCTCTGCTGTCCTTTGACCATTTTTAGTGAGTGCTATACACATGAGGTAGTGCGGTGTAGGCGGCTGCACAGGTTCGCCCACTAGTTTCTAGGACGTAGTAGTCGTTCTATCTCGTAGTAGTCGTTCTAGCCAGGTTCTTAAGCTGGGGCAAAGTCCCGCGCCTTAAGCGTAACCTTAGCCCAAAGGCGACCGCCACAGGCGCAGCTCGCGCGAAAGAGAAGTCTTCTTCCTCTTGTTCTTCGAGCGCCTTGATGATGATAATAACGCAGGCAAAACCCGATTATCTCCGAGCCAGCTCCTCAATCATCATTTACTTCGTGGATGTGGCGTGATTTTTTTCGTAACTCGTTACCCGAGGCGTAGTTTCAAAAGACGAAGTGTACTCCATACATAAGCTGCACTCAGCGGCACGATAACGTGAGTGAGAGCGAATGCCGAAACGATTGTGTAAGTCATTAACACCAATTCTGAAAACACTGTGAACTTAGGATGGTGCGATTTAGAGTGGCAGATGCCGTAATTATGCCCTAACTCTTTCTGCGAAAAGTCTCTGCCAACTAGGCTATAGGTCAAATTTCTGTCATTTTCATTCCTTTCATCAATCAATGAACCAAATGAGGAACGAGAAATTGATGAATACGTAAAAAGTCGGAGTAATCGCATAACTAATTTATCACTATTCAGATACTAGAACGAGAACCGGATAGTATGAAGGCAGGGTATAACGAATAATGAACCTTGCGCAGAGTAAATCGGTGAATGTGGGTTAATGCGACTTGTGAGAAGTGCGAGGAGGTGAGTGATTTGCAAACAGCTGTCACTCAAGTGACCAAAGGACACATGCGAACGTGATGACGAGCAAGGCCGGACTGACATCGTCAAGCAGTTTTCTGAGAAAAAGATGTCCCAGGCGCCTGTAAAATTTACTCACTTCCGAAAACAAAAAATTCGTTGAACGCTCACCATCTGCAAATTTGTTAGGAACTATTATCTAAGAACTGCTGATGCCGACGAGGAGTGGCCGTGGTGGGAACGCAACATGTCATTTTGTTTTTTTTTTTTGTTTTGTTTTGTTTTGCACTGACAGCGAAAACTTTTTTGGCTATCTTTAGCCAGCGTTTTGCACAATCTCGAAGATGGACCAGCCTATCGCAAGTTACTATATCTCTTCAAGATTGGCGGATGTATTTTTCGGCGCATAATGTCAAGTAAACTGCTATGCAGGCTCCGCTGTGACTATAGCTCTTGCACTGCGCTACGGAATATCTAAAACATGTAGTACATTTAGCAAGTTCAGTGACTTCGATCATTTCCTAGTACGATATGAACACACTTCATCACTCATAGAAGCTAACAGTGTTGCTCCTGTTGATACATAGCGCCGAGCGCGTGACGTCATGACTCGGAGTGGCCCCGCCATTCACATCAAGCTGTTGCTTCTAGAAAGAAGGAAGACGGGACATCTGCGCTATTGTTGTGTGCACCAACAAAATGTGTCCTACTTGTTCATCTCTCCCGTGTTACTCCTTTCTAATCCGCTTTGTAAAGTTTGTTTTAAGAAATGTTTAAAAACAGAACTGACAACAGAGTCACTTCGTAGCAAACTTAACCTCATTGTCCTCAAAGCACGTCAGAACAGAGGAAATAGTAAACTGCAACTTCTATATCAATTTCCACGGCAGCAAACACAAAACCCGGGGGAGCGCCACCGAGTCTTCTTTTCTTTTTTTCCCTGCTTCTTCCATCTTCCGGCGCTTCCTGGAGTTACCACTTTCCAGAGTTTCCTTTTCCTTTGTTCTGCCGTCCACTCAGGCTAACAAGGCGCAGTTTCATTGTTCCCAACTTCGTAGGATAACGAGATTTTAGAGAACCGTAACAAGGAGATCAAAAAAAAGAAACTGCTTGTCATCTTCGTGCAGTTATCTTTTTTATTTTCTGAAAACGCCTCGCTGGCACCAACTCCTTGCCCGTGAAGTGTCAAGCCCAGACACCGTCCTTTAACCTGAAGGCTGCTGCTACGTGCAGAGGCCTTGCAGGTGCTCTCAAAAAACGCGCTCGTTAGCGACGTGCGCCCTCCTTTTTGGTCGCATTTATCGCTAGCGAAGTGGGGCAGCAACACCACCATTAACCTCATGCAAATTCCCCGCTCTTTCAACACTACTTTACGAGTTGGTGAAGCTGCCGACATTAAGAGAAAACAAAGAAGCGAAAAAGAAACGGGATACGTGAAAGAAACATGTAAAGACCGCTCCCCCCCCCCCCCCCCCGACCTTCAGAGAGAAGAAAAGTATGCTTGCTCCGTGTTCGCGACCGTTCGCGAACGGGGGTATATTCAAACATTTCAACAGGTAAGTAAGCTCAACGCACTTCTCGAAACGCGCCGTAAGCCGCGATCTTCAACCAGTTGCAACAGTGACGAATTGTATGAAAGATACTTGTGGGAGGGAGTGTTTAAGACACCGCGAATACACTTATTTTATTTTACTGCGATGCATCCTCTAGCGAAGAAGTAGAACAAGATGCTGATGAAGACAACGATGAAGATTATGATACGAAGAGGAAAAATGGGTCAGTTTTATATGTGCAATTTATTATGTCTGTCGCACTTGGACTTTGCAGGTTTCACTTCCCTTTGACTTTTCCTCTGTGCTATACGAGTGGAAAATCCTGCGAAAGTATGCTTTTGAAGAGAGGGTGATGATGTGCGGGTTAATTTTCCGCCGAGCGCCCGCATATGTTTCTGCTTGGTCTCGCGAGAGGCAGCCGATAATATTTCTCACTCACTATCGCATGCTCGTCCTTTCGTTGACCTCTCGGAGCCTTAAACACCAGTAGTAAGAAATTCCTAATTTTGTTAATTAAGTATTGCAATTACTAGATAGAAATAGAAATGCTGGAGATGTTAGCCTGGTTGTTTGACTGACATACCACTCCAGTTGCTGGGTAATGATTGTGATATATACACTCATAAACACATATCAGCAATGACAACAGATAAAGCCGCAAACACACACACACACACACACACACACACACACACACACACGCACGCACACACACACACACACACACACACACACACACACACACACACACACACACACACACACACACACACACACACACACACACACACACACACACACACACACACACACACACACACACACACACACACACACACACACACACACACACACACACACACACACACACACATAGCGCATACTGACTGTTTAGCATTTCCCCAGCTGCGAGTTTCTGCCACATGCTGTCCTACAGTGCGCTGATGTCGCTGCCGTAGTGACCCTCTACGAAATCGCTGTTGAACAACTCATACTAGCTTTCAAGCGGTTGACAATACTTGGTTTTTATTCTTTTTTTTTCTGTATTCTTAACTCGTATCTTTCTTCTCCCGGGCGCACTGAGGTTTGCAAACTGGGACGACAATTTTCCAAGTCGAATTAACGAGAATATACGGAATCGAATCACAAGAAGCTTTTCGTTTCATTGCCCGGTCGCAGGAACCACAATAACAAAACTGCAAGTCATTACAGTATATCCGAAGCACGAGACTGCATATACCATCTTGCTGCCGCTTCATTACGCACGCAAAAGGAAGACGCGCAATTACTCACGCTCCTCGAGAATTGCTATTGGTCATCGCGCCTTACAATGCCCGCTTACGACGCTTGTTGCTCCAGCGGATAATAAGTAAGGGCTTGTTTCGCGCACCCATTCACGCATGGTCGCGAGGCGTCGTTAGCATTTGCAGCTAAAAAAAGAGCCCCGCATGCAGGCGTACGTAAAAAAAAGATAAAGAAAATTAGGATTAACGGCGTACCTAGAGTATCTGGCGTATAACGACACATTTGACCCGTGTCGTGGCGAAAAAGAACACCAAAAAAAAAGAAAGAAAAGAAAACGTTGTTTTAACGCTATCTTGCAAGAAGCGAAATTAGGTTTCGATCCCTTGTAATCTTCTATTACCTCAGTGCTCATTACGGCTGCTCTCTTTAACGAGGCGCCGGGTTGCACGAAAGAAAAAAAAGATAGAACGTCGCAGTTTCGCTCATAATACGAAGCTGTGTTGCGATGGCTGGCGCAATATGTTGCGGTGTTAGTCTTTCGCTGCTACGCTCGATATCGGTTGGGAAAAGCGATCGTAAATTCACGAGAACAGTCTCTTTTCGTAAAGTTTTCTTTTTTCTTATTGCATGCGTGCACCAACTCTCAAACGTTTTAGGGCTGTTACTGGTCACGTTTAGTAGGCCATTCGCTCTATAATTGTTATTTTTCACGGGACCTCTCAAGCTCCGATGATAATGATGATGATTATGATAATGATAATAAAATAGCCACACCGGATGGCTTTCACCATCGAGTGGTCTTCGGCAAATGCATATGGAACCCTGTGGGTTTCTTTATGTCATTTTATTTGTTAATACGTTTTTACCAAACGCCTTGCAATGCGGGGCCTTTGCGCTGTCGTATCTGTTTGGAGAATATCTAGAAAATTCAGTTCTTCAACTATTTTCCATACTTTGTGTACAACGTTCCTTCTGCAACTGGAATATACATCGGTTGTCTGGAACGACACTTCTAGAGCAACATAGTAGAACGGGTATAAAAGAATGTTTTGAAGTATACAGGGTGTTTCAAAAAATGTGTACAAAAATCCTCAAAAATCAGGAAAATGCGATATTTGCTCGCTGCCTTCCCAATTGCTTTTTCTGTAGCGGCAGTCATCTTAAAATGGTCAAAGGCATCATTTGCGACAGGAATTAGGAAAGTTAAATTATTTACTTTTTGATTAGTGGAGTTAGGCGGTTATGTCAGGTAGGAGAATCGAAGTTCCTCATGCGAAAAACCCACTGCACCTTTGAGATATAAAAAAAAACAGTCTCTAGTAGTTATTGTGGCGTAATGAAATTCAACCAAATTCAACGGCAAAACCAAAACCGAAGCCCCGATGAGCGCAGAATGACGTCACTGTTCAAGATAACTATTACAGAGGTGTAGTTTTTCCGCGTTCGTTAACGTATGTGCGCCATGCGTGCTATAATTGCAAGCGCAGCCCGCACACCCTCACAACGAAGTCGGTTGATGGCAGATATAACGATTCTCATTCATTCTAGGCGTCTTAGAAGAATATGGCAGTCGCGCTCTTCCGTGTTTCGGTTTCGGTTTAACCGCTGAATTTGGTTGAATTTCATTACTTCGCAATTATTAGTAGAGGCCGCTTTTCTTTTTCTTTTAATTCGAAATCTCAAAACTGCAATGGGTTCCTCGCATCAAGGCAACGCCTCCTATTTATAGGAGGCGTTGATCAAGGACTTCAATGTAACCGCCTAACTCCACTACTTAAGAAGTTAACTATTTTAACTTTCTTAATTACTGTAGTTGATGACAGGGGACTGTGGTATAGTACAATAATCACCTGCCTCTTTTCCCCTTACCCCTGTGAGGAGTAGCAGGCTACATACACTCTCTCAAGGCCGAGCTCTGTCCTTTATTCTTCGTTAAATATCACCTTCTTTGCCTCATGTTTACCACCGCTACTTAATAGGACAATAAGTAATTAACAGACGAAAAAAAACAATACAACAAATTCGCCATCCACGAAAGCTTCTGGCCAGAGTACGCGAAGGACATTGAGCAACCATTCTCCCTTGACCAGGTCGATGTACTGCGCAAGAAAGCGCAGATTCCATGGCAGACGCTCTAACGAGGGACACGTATTCATCCTTGCAGTGGCAGGCGAGCTGCGTTGTGAAAAGAAACGAGTCGGAACAAACAGCCGAGACTTTTGACCTCGGCGTTGACCGCACTCGGTGACGAGCGAAAGAGCAAAGGTAGAAGGGGTTCGTTGGCATTGCGCTGATCCCGACTTAGCCCGCTCAACGTGAACAGCATCTGTGTAGGAGGAAATCTGCGTGAACGAGTCAGTGCACGACGTCCCCTCTGTGCTCATCAAAGAGAAAGAGAGAGATGAAACGAAGAGGAAAGGCAGGCAGGTTAACCAAGCTTTGGCTCGGTTGGCTACCTTACGCGCAGGGTGGGGGGAAGGGGGAATAATAAAAACATGGTTGATCCCTCCGTCATAGGAATCGGAATAACACGAACGTAAAGCTTGCTCTTACAGAAGTAAGTGAATGTTTACTGTACATTGATATAAGAGAGTTCACACAATGTATATTGATGTCCGGCAGCTATAGCACCGTTTAACGCGGATGCACCCACTTTGATGATTGGTTGTGCATCTTCATCCCGACGACTAACGTCCATGTTAAATGATTACACAAAACCTTGTGGTAGCTGTAGTAGTTAACGGCGAAAGTGTAATCAGAGAACGAGATGTGATAGACAGAAGAGCGTCGCATATTGGACGCAAAACTTGTTCGCCATCACGCGGCATGTTAAAATGTCATTGAACACCACGGCCGGACTAGAGGGAAACGCAAAGCGCGTCGTGCTGCCCCAGTAGCCGGGCCGCGATTTTTCTAGGGCGAACGCGTGAGCGGGGAACGCGGTGTTACAGCCAGGTGAGGCAGGCGCGCGTCGCAGAGCTATGAGCGAGGCCGACGCTTTTACGACGCTTAAAGTCCCACGACGCTTGGCTAAGGTCGCCACCTCGCGGTGTCTTAAGACATTAGACAGATTTAGTTGGGCGTCCGCAGCAGCTCTGTGGACGCAGCCTGCCAGCCATTTCCTATGGCAGGCTGCGTCCGTAAAGATGTTGCGGACGCTCAACTAAATCTGTCTATTAACAAAATTGAACTTCTATTGAAAACGCGCCGAATGGGAGGGACGTGTAACGCGTTGCAGGTGCTAATCGCGGAAGCCACAGTAATGACGAATTACTTTACTTTACCGATCGGCGCTCGCCCGTTGCCGATCGGGCGAGATGGCTACATACTACTACAGAGGAGAGAACGACCCACACCCTAAGGAGCTTCGCCCCTAAAACAAGCACTTGTACTGTCTGCTTTGCCAGAAGAAGCTTTGGTCGGGTATGCTTGGCAGTGAATAATAAAAGGGGGGTGCAACTCTGCGGCATTGCACTACCCTTAAACAAAACAAAGGCGTGAATAGTTTTGTTTTACGTAGCCTTCCTCACGCTTGTCAATCTAAATTTCGCTCACTGAGTTTTCAACGAGCGAAAAGCACCGGCTATGACGATCAAATTTTCTAAAAATGTTGGCATTGATTTTTCTGGAGCCGCAGCCATCTGAAAGACGCGCCATTGTCCGGTCTCAGTACATAAATAAACGACATGCGATTTAAAGACTAGTAAAAGAAAGGTACCACCACGAAATAGCACTTTCTCAGATTTTTTCATCGTTATTAATGACGATTGTGTCATGCGTCTACAGCTTCAACTTAACCGGCATCAAAGAGGCCTAACGTCACTGTTTTCTACATTTCGAAAAGGAAAGTACTCCCGTACTGTTAAGAAATTCTGTATCAATAACTTCTATCAGTGTATCCTAGCCACTTACACTTCGGCTCTCTTTACCTAACGTCATCATTAATACACGAATAATTTAACCAGCTGCAACAAATCAGCTTTTCAGCTTTGTACCACGAAATAAGCCAGTACGCGATTACGTTCTTGAACTTAGCGGAGTGAAAATGTGTGGTGGTTGCGTCAACAACATCATCATCCTATAGGATGATGATGCTGACGGTGGGGATCTTGTTGTTGTTGTTGTAGTTGTTGTAGTTGTTGTTGTCGTTTTCAGCGACGGCATTATTACAAGCTATAGGCTGATATCAGTATATAAATTCGAATATGTATCGGCAGAAGAGCATAGAAAAGAAGATAACACGCACTTAATGGCTAAAAAGAACAAGGAGGAGTTGACATGTACAATCATACTTTTTATATAGCAAGGACCCACTTCAATCGCTCCTCAGGGGTGCGCTTCGCAATTTAAACATTTGAACTAATAAAGGTAAACAACGAAGCGACCGCTGCGAAACTAGTACCATCTTCTCATTTATTAAAACAAATGGGGGTTGTGAAACGGGAAAACGGCTCGAAGAGTAAACAACACCAAATTCTAATTCACGTAGACGTTAGCGCAGGAGCGCATTCCTGGCAAAGAAAGGTGCCCCATCCAGAATGCGTAAGGTGGTTTTCGCACTACATCAAGGATGACAAACGGTCCAGGTGCCGCGTACAATGCATGCGCACGTGGCTTTCGCGGGAGCTATTCAAGAGAGTAATTTGCGACAGCTCGAGCAAAGATGCCTTCTTTTCTTAAAACTTTTTTTTTACTCCTTTCAAAAGTGCGAGGCTTTTTTTGGAAATCGCACGGAGGTCAACGTCCGCGTAGTGTATACGTTTGTTCAAAAAATTTTATTTTGTTCGGGGTAGTGCTTCAATTTATTTTCATTTTGTCAGCGCACCTGTACCAGCAAAAAAAAAGGAGACCCGGATGAAAATACTTTTAAGAAAGTAAACTCACACGTGGAAGCAAAACTGCGAAGCAAACACCGCCTGCCATCAGCTCTTTCGTAATTCTCGGGTCGTCCCATATTTCTTAACTTTCGTTCTGCCCTAAGGGCACCGATTTTCTATGACGTCTTTTTTTTTTTATTGAACCACAGCACTGAAAAAGGCGGTAGTCGAACTAAAGCTACCGGAGTGCGGTGTGTCTGTTGTAACAAATTGACACTGGCACTCCTGGTTACATGTCCTAAACGCTGAGGGCTCGACCGCCAGAGTTGAAAGCATTGTAAATTTCAGGCGGTCTTATACAGCCCTATACGACCGGCTATTTTTGCATTTTTTTCCTTTGTATCTTTTCTCTTGTCACCTGGGAGCAGAAGATTCGAGAGAACGCAGCAACAGCAAAATAAACGAATATTTAAAAAAAGATATAGTCTTATGGTTTCGCCATGCAGAGTGCAAAGTTGAAAAATGTACTGCGTACGCCAGCCTAACATGTGCCTTGAGCGACATCATCATCTATAGTTATACGGGTACACCAAAGAACAGGAAATAACGAAAATTCCTTTGTTCAATACGTAGTCTCTAAATATCAGCTATATCGGTTGCAGTAGCTTAGCACACCTGCTATCTCTTTTTCTTTCATGCCTTTCTTTCTTTCAAACACAATCTGACTTGGTGATCCGTGATGATGATGGAACACTGCGTGCTTGCAAGGAGGCTTTTCTTGGGAACTACTTTCAGGTCAATCATTAAACTTTATCAGACAAGAAGTAAGGTGTTTATAAGACGTTTGGTGTCTCTTAACTTGTATGGTTCAATTTTGTAGTTTTTTTATAACGCTTATTGCTCTAGAAGAGTTAGAGTAGGGGCTCGTTGGCTGTGCCCTATTGGTTGCGCACTAGTTCGTTGCGTCTTATGGCTCTCTGTCGTGTCGAGCCTCAGCAACTCTTCTCTGGCTTCGTGTCCTCTTTAAGTCACTTCAGTATATCGAGCAATATAGACTTCGACTGCCATCTGCAGTTTGGGCCATTCGAAGTTCCTCTTCATTTTTCCGTCTTGCTAAACTTTGGCTTCGGCTGCTGCTAACAAACAACGCTGGAAGCAATCGAAACTCGCTGGAGTAAGGGTGGCCGCGAAAAGACCAAGAAATCACGCTGTTGTCAACCTCCCTAAGCGACAGCACTGGGACGCTCAACGAAAGTTCGCGAAGTGCGCGGTTTTGTTCGAACCTTAAGAAGTTGGAAGATTGTCCGTAACGTCTTCACCCTTTTCACTTATCATTATTTATTTACATTTGCCAACGTCTTTTTTTTTTTCAGCCAAGAATTGGTTGAGCGTTGAGTGCTTGCGCTATTTCTATGCTTATTTCTACTGTCGTCTTAGTAGAGCTGACACTACACAGTAAAGATAGAGGAGCTGCGGTTATAGAAATAATGGAAAAATTTAGGCTTCGCTGTTTATTAACTTCGCCCCATACGTTCCCCGACACAGTCGGCCACGTTCAAGCTACCGTCTTGGCTTCGGCAGTTATGCAAGCGGGCGCGTAGCCATCTTGGCTAGGGCAATTTGGAAAGAGCTGGTGCCTGAATTTCAATATCATCTGTCAGAGAGCACTGCGAGAGGCTCCTCCGAAATAGGTCGCTTAACCGACCCGCCGGAAAGCTCTGATGGCGCTAGCGCTAGCCTATGATTTTCTGTTCTTAAAAATTAAAAATAGAGGAACAACGCAAACAAGAACCGTGTATAGAAAGAGGAATCTTTCGGTAGACGTACGCGTCGTGCCTGCGCAATAATTTCCGGTTCGCGTTTTTCGCGCTGTTTTGTGCCTTTATTCATGTCAAGCCAGCTGAAGCCAAAACTTCGTCATTTTCGTCATATGCCGAGACCGCTTAGAAGATGGAACAAGGCTGCACACCCACTTTTTTTTTCCTCTTCTTTTCGTTCCTCCGTACCTCCAGCGTCGCACTTCATTAAAAGGCTCAGTGACAGAGCCAGCTGAATAGTAGACCAGCAAGGAAAGAGAAAAAGATGAAGACCACAGGGATTAGGTGAAGTGGTCCTCCTTTCAAGAATATTTTCAAGGCTTCACATAGTGGGAAGGATGTTTTCATTTTTTGCTTTTATTTTTTTATCTTGCTTTCTGAACGGGCTCGTTCCCATGCGTCATCGCAATGAAGAAGGAGCTCCTGTTCTTGACACGTCGCGCGTGAGGAGCTGTTACTTAAGATTGCTTCAAAACCACCTAGATAGCATTCCTTTTCCTTTTCGTGAGCACTGTTCTATCTCTTGAGATGGAGATGTTGGAGCTGAGACATAGCAGTGTTTATGATAATAAGGAGGCGCAGTCGGTTCGTGTTAAAGCCAACACGACGATGTATAGTTTCCTTGCATTTTGGGAGAATCAACTAAACAAACGTTAAAAAAAGAATTTTTTACAAATTTCTGGAGAAATTGTCACACTCCCTCTCTCTCTCTCTCTCTCTCTCTGTCTAACACACACACGCGCGCAAACACACACACGGGTGCGGGCGCGCGCTCGAGCTTACTCACTTACTCACACACACACACACACACACACACACACACACACACACACACACACACACACACACACACACACACACACACACACACACACACACACACACACACACACACACACACACACTCACTCACTCACTCACTCACTCACTCACTCACTCACTCACTCACTCACTCACTCACTCACTCACTCACTCTCTGACACACTCACTCACTCACTCACTCACTCACTCACTCACTCACTCACTCACTCACTCACTCACTCACTCACTGACACACTCACTCACTCACTCACTCACTCACTCACTCACTCACTCACTCACTCACTCACTCACTCACTCACTCACTCACTCACTCACTCACGCACGTATGTTTGGACGAAGTGCGTGTATGCATGCATTCGATGTGTCCCAAAGTCTACATTGCTAATTCCAAGCTAGAAGTAACGTGACGAAAAAATGTTCGGAATAACAATAGAAGCTGAGGGCAGGAGTTCTAAAACGTCAAATGGAAGTGCAGCATCGCGTTTGATCAAAAAAAATGTTGACAAAAGGGGAAATGCACACACCCATCCAAGAAAGTAGACGTCTCAAGGCGGTGCGTATGGAGCTTCTTACCTTGACACACGTTTTCAGAGACACAGCCTCTCGAATCTCCGAAATGAAAAAAAAATGAACAAGAGAAGAAGGCGTACGATATCAGAAAATGCCGGCCAGAGCAACAAGTAAAAACGACTACTACATAAAAAAGAACATAAATAATAGTGACGGACAAATTACAGGAAACACAGGGAACGAGTCGGAATAATACGCCCTCGAATAGTACAGCTGGTTATGAGGGTAGCCCCTGCGTCCGATCTAGCCGTGGAATGTTTGCCGAATGTTAGCACAAGCCGGGACGTTCTCGCCGAGGGCGGTGGACTTGGTGGCACCGCCTATAACCGCGTGGCGTGTTAGGCGCGGCGTGACACGGTTTTCGCGTGCCCCGCAGGAATGCCAATGCGCTTGCGTCAAGACCGGTCTCTATGAACGTTCTAACCCATATCGTCAACCCGCGCTGTCTCCCTGCATCAACGGCCGTCGGGTCTTCACTCGCTTGCATCTCAGCCATCGCACACAAAGGCCCGCGAATGTTCTATTTTAGTACCCGAGAATCTGACTTCGACGTTGCTTGCGATCTCGTTCAGTTAACCGAACCTCTTTGAAACCGCGCCTTAAGCAAACAAAAAGAGAGGCTAGCGGAGTGCGATATCGATACACTAACAAAACACTCCAAAGACACCTGCACATTAAGATGTTCAATTTCTTTGTCGTTTTCATCCTTCTATCGTTCTGTATATATAGAGATGGTACAAGAGCGTTTGAATTTACTTCTTTCTTTGTTTTCGGGCTTGTTTCAATTCAATTATTATACTCTCAGAGTCGAAGTCGTACATTAAGGAGCGGGCCTGCAAAAGTGCGTGAACACAAAGAACAGCAGGAAGGCCGGGAGGTTAACCAGGCCAACGCACCACGTCACAATGGAATGAGCCACACTTCAAACATGATCGACTGCACTAGTTTGACCCTTCAAGAGTAAAACGCGATAGTGTATTCGGGCCCCGTGCGCATCGCCTTCTCAGTTGCTAGCCTGGCTTCGGTTCTCGGTGCAAGCCTCAACCGTACCGTAAGGAAACGAACAACTGTGCGCGTAACATTGTCCGTTTCAAACTATCCTAGGATGCCTACTGCAAGTACAATTCTGGAGTGCCCACTACGCCATAATTCTTCCTCTTGCGAATCAGCGAAGGGCCCACTACGCGTCCGTAAGGCAACACGCAAACCTACGCAGCTGCTCACTTTATTGGTACTTTTGCAGCTGATGATGATTGAATATGTCTGAGCGCTTTGTAACGGTTGGGCCTTGAAAACACTCACTCGTTGCGCAATTCACATGTTCTGACGCCTGGCGCGATTCTACACTTCTGCGACAAAATATTACATGCGTTAAGGAGGCTCCTTCCACTGCATGCCATTTATATATTATTTTTTTCCAAAGCAGTTTTAAGCCATAAGTATCATGAAAGAAAAAAACAGCGTGGCTTAGTGGTAGGACACCTGCTCGCCACGCAGACGGCGTGGGTTCGATTCTCGCTCAACCGAAGTTTTTTATTATTTATTTTAGTTGTAGATTTCTCGATTTTTCAGTCACTGACAAGAAGATGACTTTTCGCTCACAACCAACGATGCCCACACCGACGCCGACAAAGGAATTAGCGAAGCGAGCTCTGTAACGCTATGGCGATAAAAAAAGCACAGTCACAGAGGTTTGTGTTAAAATAATATAGTTAATTAAAAGAGCATAGGTAAGATCCTTTGTGTGTGTGTGTGTGTGTGTGCGTGTGTGTGTGTGTGTGTGTGTGCGCGCTAAAACGCAGCTTTGAGTGTCACATGACGGGTTCGAGAAGCGCTTATGCTCGATACTGTACTGAGAAAGCGCAGAACGCGGTCAAGGACGTGCGTAATACGTCTACCACGACTGAAGCGTTTAGATGTTTCCAGCACTTCGCTAGCCATACAGCACTACTTCAAAAAAGCTCACAGGATTCCTATGCACTCGCCTAAGACGACTCGAAGGCAACAGTTTTTTTTCTCACTTCTGAGTCGACGTATTGATCTTCCCCCGCCCCCCCCCCCCCTCCAAAAGCTTTCTGCACCTCACCTGGTTCTGCGCTGCCTCATGTCATCATGTGACGTCACGTTATGTGACGCCACAGCGACGTCATGGTGACGTCACAAGTCTTGGTGATCTGTCACGTCATATTATGACGTCATCACGCGATGATGATTTTTTTCTATCCCTAGAGTTGACGCCGCCGATGATGACGCGCGATGGTCAATTTTCGGGTTTCATGAGGTATCTAAGGCTTTCGTCTTAAAATCCTTGTCAGAAAAAAAAAGTAAATGCGAGATAATAGAATTCAACAAATAAACATAGTCTGCATTATGGTATAATTGAGAAGCGTTATTGTGAATTCGAGGCAACAAGTCATAGCGAGCGTAAATGTACTTCTTAATTATTATAAAATATGTCAAGATTCGCGAGAGGTATAACTAGCTGTAATAAAATTTCTGGTGGGTGATCAACAAGATAACATCTTATTAAACACCGAAGTGGCCTCGAAAACTTGCAACGAGATGGAATAACACAAGAACCGCACAGTAGCTGTTATTTCACTTATATTTGAGGCCAAATTATTGCTTTCGTTCGAATAAATGGTGCCTCTTCTGGAGTCGCAGGGATAAACTACGCGTTCACAAATTAAATTATCGCACGCATATCTTTGTGGCAGAAAGTGAAAAGCGCCAGAAATAGAAAATAAGTTTAGGGGCGTACCGTCTTGTCAGCCGTTTGCCTTTGGGCAAAGCAGCTAATCTTTGAGCATCGTTCAAACAAAGGCCTCTCTATGTGGCGGTGGTGCGCAAGAGAACGACGAATTCAAGCGAAAAATAAAGAAGAAGAAGAAGAGACTCATTGCCCTCGAACAGTAAATGTGGCACAGCGCGCCTTCTGAGGTCGGCAAAAATTAGTGGCGTTTAGCGAGGCGTTATTTGCCGTCCATATTTGCCGGAGCTCTTCGAAGGCGTTGATCGAAGCGCACCAAGAACAGTAACTTCGATAATTCAGAATAATGCGAGGGAGCGAAAGGTGGAGCTCGACAAGGGAGTGGAAACTTGAATGCGTCATATTTACTGTGTGGGCGCGAGATCATTAATACAGAAGATGAGGGCAGCAAGCATGAAGTTGCAGGAAGAGAAAGACAAAACAAATTGCATAGGAAAATACGAAGAAGGATGCTGTGCCCCGAAAGAAAACAAAACAACAAAAAACGAAAAAACAATGAAGGCTAATAGAACGAAGTAAGTTTTGCGCTTGGTTCGTCTTATGATGCAGCAGCGAAGTAAGCGCCGTATCGGCCGCTAATCGCACTCGAGGCTAGCAGGAGTAATTAGAAGACACGAGTGACGTCTTCACCGTCATGAGTTCTTTCCTTTTTGACGTTGTTTTACTGACGAGCTGTGCGAATGATTAGCAGAAGTCGACGCGCGCCTGGATCCATTAGGGAGCAAGATGAAGCGTACAGGCTGCGAGCAAAGCGCGCCATGAAATCGAAACGGAAATGCCGATGGAAACCAATCTCACAAATACCGGTTCAGCGGTGCCGCAAGAACAGACCGTGAGATAGCTTCTCCGAGGACGTGCGGCGACGTTCATTGTGCGTCGGAAGCGTGGCCTTCGAGATTACGGCACGGCGTCGTCGCAACGGAACCAATGATGCAATCTCGGAGGCCAAACAGTTACATTCCTACACGCAGAGCCAAGGCGTTATTAAATTTGGCTTCAATTTTCAATTGAGATGCGTCAGACTATATCGGGGAGCGGTACACGAAGAAAGAAGTTTCTAAGTACGCTCAGTGTTCAAAATAAAGCAAGAAAAAAAGTTCACGAGGCTAACACCGCTTTACGCTCCGTTTGCGAAATGCGCGATGCGTATAGAGTTTTGATTAAGAGTGTCGTCCATGCGGTCGCTGCATTGTGCTTTAAAAACTCAAACACTTTTCATTTACGCTTGCGTGGTTTGCAATGCAAGAAGACAGGCATGAAATCGATTCTCCCAGAGATCCGATCTTTGTTTGACGCGCTGTTTGTTTTCTGTTTTCTTAGAAGGTTTGGGAGGAAGAGGAGGAAGAGATTGAGAGCAATAAAAGAGGCAGTGTGACCTTGCAGCGGTATATAAGAGTACACGGCGGGTGGTTTCGAAACAGTAATCAAATTCGCGGTAGCTTTTCTTCTTGCAGCGTGACTGCATCAAACAGACAGCTCCGTGTCGCCTTATAAGATGGAACAAATATAAGTTTTGTGAATGTACGAGCGTTGAGAAAAAGTGACTGGGAATTCATCGCCACGCTTCGCTAGGTACGTTACCTTCATGCAACATCGGCGCTCCGACGCAGAATTGCTTCGATTCAGTTTCCGTGTGGCAGGTTTCATTTTATTCATTATATCAGAAAATATAGCGTGGTATTCGATAGCAGAGAGTACAAACAAATACGATGACGTTGTAAAGAAGACCATTTTTGCGACATATCATTCCATTAAATTTAGTTTCAGCATATTCAAACTCGGCACACGATTCCAGCAGCGCGGACAAACAAAACTTATATTCATAAATGGCTCGAAAACGTCGACGTCATCATCGACCTATATCAGGGTAAAATATTGTTCTGTGTGCAAATTTAAAACCTGTGCAGGCAGCTTATGAAAAGTACGGAACAGTAAATGTGCAATTATCGTCTTGAATGGCTGATGCATATTCATTTATTTGAAATATTGGTCACTGTGAAACACTCCTTGATCGCCATATGTGATCTGTAGTGTCGAGACATTTCCAAATTGAATGTGTGAATGCTGCCTATGAGAGATAAATCTACGTGTGTGAGTAAAAAAGGAAAAGTAATAGAAACGCCACTTTGAAGTGCATGAGGAGTTAGGATTATCCCTTAAAGCTGCCCACGGTCTTCATAGTCTGATGAGCTGAGGGTATTGGTTATGGCAGAAAAATGTCCTTCATCCTAACGTGCCTTCGAAAAGTTCGCTAATTTCTTGTCACTGTCGTGCACAGTGCTGGTTGACACACCAGATGTGATCAGTGTTCTCCGCAAATGAGCCATCGCTTCACTTTCTTAGTACGGGCTCCTCGCGAGGGGGCATTCACATGCTTCTTTCGGGCTTTCGACACAAACAGGTCGGCACGATGGTTGAGCAGAAGCTTCCAGGTCTATTTTATGCTGATGATATTTATTGTCTTATTTGCGGACAGTCAAGATGATATACAGCGACTGGCAGATATATGCGGAAGGGAATGTGAGGCTCTAGGACTAGGATTTAGTGCAACAAAATGTGGATTGATGGTATTCAATGATCACGAAGACCATGCGGTCTTAATACAGGGCCAAAAAATACCGAGGGTAAGCGAGTACAAGTACCTCGGAGTATGGGTAAATGAGGGGGATAGATATATGGAGGTACAAGAGAAAGCATCGGTAGCAAAGGGAAAGAGGAATGCTGCAATTATGAAGCACAGAGCTTTATGGGGATACAATAGGTACGAGGTGCTTCGAGGGCTGTGGAGGGGTTTGATGGTCCCGGGGCTTACATTTGGGAACTCAGTGGTGTGCATGAAGTCAGAGGTACAATCAGGAATGGATGTAAATCAAAGGACGGTGGGCCGCCTCGCGTTGGGCGCTCACGGGAAGACGACAAATGAGGCTGGAAAGGGTGATATGGGATGGACAGGCTTTGAAGTGAGGGAAGCTCAGAGCAAAATGAGATTCGAAGAGAGGCTGAGGAAAATGAAGAAGAGTAGATGGGCAGAGAAGGTTTTCAGGTATTGGTATAGAAAAAGCGTTGACACGCAGTGTAGAAAAAGAACTAGGAGGCTTACCAGTAAATATACGGCTAGCAGTGCGGGTGATATGGCAACAAGGGGCATTAAGCGGAAGGTCAGGGAGGCGGAGAGGACTTATTGGATGACAGCGATGGAAAAGAAGCCGGCTCTGAGTAACTACCGAAAGGGAAAAAACGAAATAAGGAGGGAAAGGTTTTATGATAATTCAATGGGAGGCGCTTTACTGTTTGAAGCAAGGTCGGGCTGCCTTAGAACGCGTAGTTATAAAGCAAGATTCAGTAACGAAGAAGAACAATTTACATGCTGCGGGGGAACTAAGGAAACGATGGAACATGTACTGATTGAATGTGGCGATATTCCCCCAGGTATACGTGTGGGCACGAGTCTACATGAAGCCTTGGGTTTTAGGGACAACAATGGAAAGCTGAACACGTCCGCGATAGAAATAAGTAAGAGACGGTTAGAGTATTGGGGGCAGAAAAGTAGAGATAAAGTACAAAAATAAATAATGGGAGAAAATAAGGTCATTCTGCCTTAAGAGGCAGAGAGATGGACCTTGAATTTATATTTTTTGGTATAATAACATAGATTTAATCAATGTAGATAAGGTATTAGGCCAACATGAAACAAGAAAGTTTTTTTTTCTTTTTTTTTCTTTTTTTTCTTCGAGCCTGGTGGCAGACATGTCACCGCCCCGTTATAAAGGGGACGCTCATAGCATCCATCCATCCATCCGGGCGCGAAATAGGATGGACTGTCTACAAATTTCCACAACTTTATTACCCGGCATTCGGCATTTTATGGTGTGAAAGAGAGGGTGGTATTGTTTTGATTGACACATATTTAAAGGTTAATCACGATTATAGTGTACATATAAACTTCCATTCCTTCAGTAGTCAGTAATCTTGTACTTTTGCATAAAAAATAAATACATCTCAGGCTCATGCTATATGTAGAAAACAAAGACTCGAAGTGTCCATTGTGCATTCACCTAAGACGACTCGAAGGCGAAAGCCTGCTTCTTTTTCTTCTCAGTCGATGTGTTGACACTGCTCCGCCACCCTCCGAAAGCTTTGTGCACCTAGCGTGGTTTCGCGCGGCCTCCAGGATCAGAGGCACTTACCTGGTTTTGCACTGCCTCTGTGATCGGTCCCCCTTTGACCAAGCTACGATGCCCTGTGATGACGGCATCATGTGACATTACGTCACGTGACGCCACGCCAGTATTTGTGACACAAATTTTTGAGATCTGTGACGTCATTATGACGTCATATGGTGACGTCATCACGTGATGATGATTTTTTGCATGACTCGAGCTGTGTCCGATGCCGCGGGACGCCGACGCCTACGGTCAATTTTCGCGTTTGGCAACACATTTAAGGCTTTCGCCTTAATATATCATTGGTTGCATTCATTTCGAGCAAATTGTACTTTTGAAGTAACTGCCCGTGCAATGATTTGTCGAACATGATAGTGCCTTGGGCAAAGTGATTAGAGAGTTTTAGAATTGGGGACCCAAGGAGCTAGGGGACAAAATAAATTTGCGAGCCGCCAGGGCGCATGCGCATAACCTCAAGCCACCCTTGAGGTTTTGCGCTTGCGTTGGCCCACGGCCCAAATATCGAAAACTAGCGTGGGGCACCAAGGCGTCTTAGGTCGCCAGCGAGACGACGCAGACGCAGCGCAGACAATGACGCAGTATATCCCACGTCTCGCATGACTGATTTCGCCATGTGTGGCACCCCGTGCATTTCACCCAACGCCGCCTGCGTTTGACCCCACTCTCAAACTCTGCTGCCCATCCGAACACAAGAGCAGCCTACCCAATGCAGCTTTGGTCCCCAATTCTAAAACAGCAATGCTCAGTATGTTAGCGTTAAATGAAGACACGCTGAATAGGCAGGAGCTTCAATTGAAGCAAAGATCAGCGTGTCTCGCTTCTTTCTTGGACACCAGTCGACAGAATTGGCCTAAACAACTTTTGTCCACAAATAAATGACACTATGTCTGAAGGCGATATACGAAAGGAAGACCAGCCCGCGTCAGTAAATTTCGCTTCTAAATAAGTATAAGGCACAGTTTAATCAACACACGAGCAACGGTCGTCTAGTGGTTATGGTGCTCAACTGCTGACCCTAAGGTCACGGGAAAGAATCCCGACCACGGCGGCCGCATTTTCGATGGAGGCGAAATGCTAGAGGCCCCGCGCACTTAGATTTAGGTGCACGTTAAAGAACACCAGGTGGGCGAAATTTCAGAACTTCACTACGGCGTCCCCTGTAATAATATCGTGGTTTTGGGACGTAAAACCTCAACAATTATATTATATTTTAATCAACGCAGTAGGCTTGGTAAGCAGAAACATTCCGTCACTGTTAGAGACAAGCGCGCCTTCTGAATATGTCGCCACTTTCGTTATACAGTGGACGAGGCTCTTTTTCGGCTGACTAAGGTAAAAAATATTCCCGCCACTGATTTCGACAATGAGTGGCCATGGTCGCTCATCTGCTAACTTACACAAGGAACGCCGAGACAAAGCAAGAAAAAAAAAACCTCTGGTAAGAGCTTCAAAAAAAAATATCTTGCTTTCCTGTCATTGAGCTAGCACTAACGTCCCAAATGTAGGCTCCAAATGAAATTGAATTTGGAAAAGTTCGAAACAGTTCTGCAGGAGGCGTGCCGATATTGCTTCATCGGTAAGATGTTTAATTTTGACCAAGGGGCACTCGAAACGGAAAGTAAGAAAACTGGGCGGAAAGCAACGGGTTTCAGAATGGGAAGGGTATAATTCAAAGTCGGTCTCCTTTTTTCTTCATGCTGGCTGAATTAAGTTTTCTCATATGGGAAACCACTGAGGAGAAAAGAAAGAAAACCAGAATGATTCTAGAAAGCGGATAACTTTAATTTCAAGTTCGTCGTGACGGAAAGTCGAGCTCGTGCCATACCAGCTGTTCAGCAGCTGTGAAACTTTTTCTCACTTCTCGCGCCAGCTACGCAGCTTATTTTTCTTTTCGTGTTATTTTTCGTGTGATAAAGGAGCCTGGCCACCGCGGCGATAATTCGGTGGTTTTGACGAAAAAAGAAAAAAAAAACGCAGCTCTTTTTCTAGTGTACCTTTACCACAGAAATATTCCCAGGATACGTAGCTTATGCTACTTTGGCATCTTGAATTATGCTCTCACTATTCATACATACATACATACATACATACATACATACATACATACATACATACATACATACATACATACATACATACATACATACATACATACATACATACATACATACATACATACATACATACATACATACATACATACATACATACATACATACATCGCCGGCAAAGTTCAGCATCCCACTCTGGAGTCTAATGCAGTGCAGCTAATTTCATCGGGCTGCATTTGCCATGCTGCACAGTATTCATTGCTCTGGTGACGCATTAGTAAGAGATTCTGCGAATGAGACCAGGTGTATACGTCCCTAACCCGTCGTTTTTGCAGCCAATGGGACTTGGGGCTTGTGCAGGGCTTTCTATTCCTCCTAGTTGGGACTGCGCCTGCGTCATGTTTAGCAGGAGAGCATGGCAACGCCGATGTCGTTACCGGCGACAACGACGGCGCAACCGTGCGCCGAGCGTCTGTGTAACTGCTACTGCAATAATTACATAAGAACTAGGATGCCTTACGGGCGTTTCGATGCAGCTCGGCGCTCACTCGGTGGCCCTAGGCATAGAAATTAATGAATTAGAAACACTTGAAAACTCTTTAAGCTGTAGGTTAGGCCGTTTCGTGTGCGCAGTAAAACCTCGCCGAGCGATGACGTCACCACGCGTCGCCTAGCAACGCTTCGGAGGAAGGAAAGGAGCAAGGGAAGAGAAGCGGGGAGGAGGAGGCGAACAAATAAATAAAACGAATTCTTGGCGAGGCAGGATTCCAACCAGGGTACCCACGCTCCAAAGGCGAGCGTCGTAACCACTCGGCTATCCAGGCACGTCAGCAGAGCAAGCATTTATGGGAACCATAGGATTGCGTTTCTATGGGCGAGAGAACGAGAAGAAGAGAGAAAGAGAAAGAGAGAGCCTTTTGTTCTTAATCTTTTTGTTTCTGTCCAAGCATTTTCCTCCTCTCTTTGTAAGAGGAACCAATGTGAAATAAGGAATCTGAATCTGAATCTGAACTGCCCCTCTCAGTACTCATGTGGCTATATCTAGGCCTAACTGGCTATCTCTAGGCTAGGCTTGGCTGGTATGTTAAGGAAGGCCACCCAGCTCGGCTGTTCCTTCAGTCTTGGCGGCACCAGTGCGAAGCTCCCCTAATTTTGTCTTTTACTTCTCAGCGCGTGCTTTTAGTTATACGTAGTTATTTTTTAGTTATAGGCAGATTATATATTACCGAAGAAAACTTACGGAACTTTCATTATCTAGTTCATAGGAATGAAAGAATAAACATCGAGGAATAGCAAACGAAAAAACTTCACTTTGTTTATCTCAGTTTCGCGCAGTGCTCTCTTTTACATCCCAATACGCAGACGCTGAGTTTCAGAGTTTGTGAGGAGCGAGGAATTCAGATGAAGCGATAGAATGGCGACGATCAATTTTTGAACGCGCCCCCTTCGTCAGCGAATTCGCTTCTGCAATGCGCTGAGTCAACAAGGTGTAGCCGTTTTTGAAAACAAAAGTCAGGATATATTTTGATAATAAGAAGCTCTGATCTGTGGTATGCAGATGAAAGACCCGCTTGCTCATGAGATATACCGTTTACGGTCGTTTACTTTAGCGTCTTATCTCATATTGCACCCGCTTCGTATGATCGACCGGGGGTTCATTACTGAATGCGAAAAAGAACGATAAAAAAAGAGAAATCTGCGGAACTCGGATGCTTTCTTTTTTTTATTTGTTCTTGCTGCCATGTGAAAAGTTTGAGGGTTCAGATGCATTTTGTGATCTTCACGTTTTGCTAGATCTTGTTAAAGGCTTATCAGGCTGTACGAAGAAAAAAAAATTAGCAGAAAAAAAATTCTGATAGTTTCTATTGTATACTAAGCATGCAGTAAGGAAGGAGGAGGGAAAGGAGAAGGAAATGCAGAAAGATTAGACAGTATGTGGGCCGGTCGGTTACCAACAGCTGCGGATAGTGGTAAATACGGAGGAAATCTGTAAGAAGCAGAGTATAAAACGAATTATAATTGGAAGACAAGACAGGAAGAACAGTAGCAAATAACAGCAAACATGACTCAAAATTAGCAAATAATGCTGGTATTATCCAGGCAGATACGGTAGCCAACAGGGTTGCCATTACTCGGACGCATTTTTTCCACATCGCGCTCTCATCGTCCTGACGAATTAAAAAGAACTTACAAAACAAAATTCTTAATGCATAGTACATCGTCTGTTATACATACATTGTTCTTATAATTTGTGCTTGGTAGTCTCGGCGCAGAAAAAGAAGAAGAAACAATGAAAAAACGCATAGATTCTGCAGAGTTAAAGAATTTCTTCCTCGAAGTGCCTGTAGCGGTTCTCACTTTATTATGGCTGCACAGACAGGACGTGAATAAATCGATGTGCGCACACTGAGGTTCTTCTAAGAAAGCCTGCCGTTCTACCAGGTGCCGCTCATGAAGTTTCGAACGTTCACGCGCTGTTTGCCGCACACCGCTCGGTACCTTTCCTTCGCAGCTTTGTTGGCCAAAGTTCAATTCTTGACACGCATCAACTGTGTCTACCTTCAAACGCTGTTTTTCGGGAAGCCTTCGGTTAATCGATTTTACACTATTCTTGTCATATAGCTACCTTCAGCTGCGCATAAATGTTTAAAAACTACATATCATATTCAACCTTTGTTTTGTGCCTTTCAGTTCAGGTGAGCTCAAGACTTTTATGCATTAAATGCATAAAACTAGAAGAAGTTCGCGGTAAAAGGACAAGGAGGCACACACACGCACATACACACGCACACACACACGCGCCTTTATATTCAAGTATTTTTTTTCTGCCTTTTCGTTTAGGTAAGATCAAAATATGCTTGCAAGAAATACCTAAGGCAAGAATAGTTCAGCCGTAGATAACATTCTCTATATATTCCCTATATGTTCTCAGGATGCACTCACTGGCAACGCTGTCGTAACGGGACGATTATGCGCAACATAATATTACAGCCGGTGTGCCCCAGCAACTATCGACAAACACTGCGCATTTAAACGAGGTTCCACCAACCTCAGGCACCGAGTTCATCTTGCGTAACAAGACAGGAAGCAATACTCAGAAGGCGGGTAACAGTCGCGATAAGGATGCCACAGAAGACGCTTTAGATTGTCTTATTACGTGTCTCGTTGAAAAGATATAAAGAAGGGGGTTAAACTGAAGCGACGCTGTTCCACATTCCCCCTCATTCAGGGCCATTTTAACGCTTGCGTCAGAGCGAAAGTCTGGAACAACGTTGTTTCCAGCTCAGCGAACGCGAGCAATCTGCTATGGACAGGTTATGTTGCAATGCCTCGATCACAAGCGTTGCCTCTGTAGTTTTGAAAGACGCGCTTGGACCGAGGTTGTTACTTGTTCGTTGTTGAGGTTTCCCCTTGACCTCCCTTCCCTGGTGAAGACATGAACTCTCAAGAAGAGAAAGCCAGCAAATAAAAGCGCGGGGAAACCGCCGTCGAATTTCTCGGTCGAGCGCCTGGAAACAAAGTTATTGGGCTAGCGCCGGCCGCTAACCCCTCGCTGTATAGCCTGCTTCTGGAAATGTATTACCTAGGTCCTCGAGGAAGGCAAAATTGCCTGACCGATCAAGCGCTATACAGTGCGAAACGTGGTCACTCTTGTAGCACGGTAAGGTTCATGGCCCATTCACTGTGCCCATGGCAGTAAAGGAAGTCTGCAGTTTTTGGATAGCCGAAGGTTCTCTTTCAGTAGATTTCGAAAGAACGCGCCTTGCAATCTGTCTTTGGACCTGTTTTTCTACATATGTATTTGGGTCTCTGCATCCTTAAGAATAAGCGTGAATATATCATGTTTTTAGATACGTTTACACTTACACTTCACACGTTTCACATCTATAAAATTTGAGTATACCTTATGATGCATCACCGATTTAGACTAGGTGTGCGGAGTTGCCTTCCAATGTTTCCCAACGTCGCCTTTTTCACTAAGTAATAAAGATTGTGGCATTATAGTGTACATTTGCGGTTGAGTCTCGCAAAAACGATCGGCAACTTATGTACGGAATTTCTGCCTTTGGAATGGAATGAAGAAAACTTTATTGAGGTCCTTCGGGGAATGAACTAGCACGTAGCGGACCGCTCCAACGTCGGGACAAATAGGCCTATAGTCTCCCTGCGCGGGCCCGTTGGACTGCCCATGGTTGTGCTTCCAAATCTGGACTGCGTATAGCGCACCATTTCAGTTGGACGACGTAACGTCTTCGTCAACCCATAACGTGGGGCACCGCCAGAGCATGTGTTCTAAGCTGGGAAAGTGTGAGCAAAATGTGCAAGTGTTTCACGTCTGAATTTCGGGATTTATTTATTTATTTATTTATTTATTTGTTTGTTTGTTTGTTTGTTTGTTTGTTTGTTTGTTTGTTTGTTTGTTTGTTTGTTTGTTTGTTTGTTTGTTTGTTTGTTTGTTTGTTTGTTTGTTTGTTTGTTTGTTTGTTTGTTTGTTTGTTTGTTTGTTTGTTTGTTTGTTTAGGATGCGCACAGGATAGATCATGTGCGAGAGTGCGGGGCTAGGATATGCCCCGACCGGCAAGAGTCTGAGTGTCAGTGCCTGGGGCCTCTTCAATTTACTGTGCGGCGGCGGATACTTCGGCCTCACTGGATAAAAAGTTCTTTGTTAGTTCGTTGTACGTGGCCGGGCGATCCTTTATGCCCAGAACCTCAGCGCCGTGCCACTCGGTAGCAACGTGGTCGACGACTCCTCGCGCAGCTCTGTGGGCCGAGTCGTTGAGGTTGGACAGGGCGCCCTCGATATGTCCGATGTGAGCGGGGAACCACATGATCGTGTGTTGCTTTATTTCCTTATACGCCGATTCCGAGACGGTGCCCTTGGATGAGACCGCCGATCTCGAGTCGCTGTATATTGTCGTTCTCGCTTCATCCAGCAGGGCCAAGGTTGTCGACACCTGTTCCTCAACCTCGGCCGCCATCGTCCGGACCGTCGAGGAGTTTGTGACTTTCCCATCTTGATCGACGCTGACTGCAACGAACGCTTTTCTGTCGGCGTACCGTGCTGCATCGATGAAACAGCAACTCCGGGCGTGCGCGCGGGCATCCTCCAGGAGGGCTTTAGCCCTAGCCCGTCGTCTCCCCACGTTGTACTCGGGGTGGACATCCCGAGGCATGGGGGCAACGGTAATGCGCTCTCTTTGTTCTCGAGGAGAGACGCAGTGTTTATAACAAAGAAAGCGATGACAACAAAACGACTGCGACATTGGGGTGGCTGCAATAGCGTGACTGCTTTTTAACGCTCTTTGTTCGTTTTTATGCCTTGTTTTTCTTCGCTTCCCAGTGCAGGGTAGAAAACCACATTTCATATCCTGGATATCATCTCTTCCTTTCTCCATTCCTTCTTCAATATCTCTCTTGTTTACTCTGTACCTTATTCTTACGCGAGAATAATTATTTCTGCAGCTTTACTAGGAAAACATTCCTGCACCATTGTACAAACACGTCTACGCTACCTCGCCACTTCTATTATAGGCACCTTCGTTATATACACACACAAAACATAAGGAACAACAAAACCCTGATTATATTTATACAGTGCATACAAAGACTAATAACGTACATAAAGTTACACGAAAGATTGAGCCTTACGTCGGGCCTTCAGCAAACAAAACTATAATGATTGCTGCCGTCACCTAAAGACAAGGAAAACGACTAAGGATTGCTTTTCTTCTGTCCCCCTCTCAAACGCACAGGAGTCAATTTCCGCTCCATGGCAACCGTTTCTCATGTTGTCAGCTGTAATCTCTGCATTTATTATTACTGGAGCATGATGTTACACGCTGAGCAAAGTAAAGCCCCGGGTCCACCTACAAGGCTGCACAAATAGTGTGTCTACATACAGATGAAGACAACGATTGCAGCAGAGCCGCCCTCTCAGTTCAGGTCGCGAATGTTTCCGGAATCTTCTTCGCTTCTCTAGCTCTTTCCCTCTGTGTGCATCCGCCTAAGAATGACGGTTGTCTTCGAATATAAGGAGACGAACTCCGCTCTCTCACTGCCGTGCAGTTGCGGGAGGGAAGCTGAACGACAAGTAAGAGATAAGTTACATAAGGACACTACAAAGCAAGCAAGCGAGCAAGAAAGAAAAAAAATGAAAGAACGTCGCCATGCTCGAACAACATGCTTTGCGCATCTAGTCAGACCTAATGTTTGCTCTAGCTAGAAGAGATGCTGGCTTCTACGCACGGAAGAAGAAATACGTCCAGCCCGTTGATCGATGATCATGGACAGGAGTTCGACTGTCTCTCAGTACACGTTCAGTGCATTGCATTCGCTGTGCAATAAAGGATGAGATTGCGGCCGTATAGACAACCGAATGACTCGGCCATCACAATCGTTAAAAGCAAACTCCTGCGACTAAGCAATTTAGTAAAAGTGCGAAAGAAAAAAAAAAGGCAGAATAGAAATACAGTGGATGTATAGAGGGTTACCTAACTGAGTCATGGGCGGTTATACAATATGCACTGAGGGAGTGCCTTGTATTAGCGATGTGCGATCGTCTACCCACTGCATGATTTACTGTTGAGTTGGTATCTGCATATATTCAAACGGAATCTGGGCACAGAAACAGGCTCACAATATTATGTATCGCTCTGGTTAGGAGTGGCATTCGCGAAAGCATACGTTTTTGTTATTTTCATTTGAATGTCAGGCATACCATCTATGTCCCTTACATCTGTGAAGAGGCGGCGGGATACATATTCTGTATTCTAGTTCGGGGTTTATTTTTTCGCCGAGCACTGTGTTCTTAGCACTGTGTTAAAACGACTAGATCGTAGATAATCGTTTAGTGTAAGATATCCTTGTACTAGGCTTGCAAAGCGACGAGGGCATCGCTACTGCTTCTAATATCTATCAGACTTAGTGATTGATTATAGGCGTGTAATGGGCAGGTACATACGTTGCATGGCTTTTGATCGAGCGCCGCTTATTATACCAAGGCCGTTCCCCGCATGCGGTCATTGCCTAGGCGTTCTCATTTGTACACGCTTCATGAGAAGTGCGCGCGGGCAATTTGCTTGCAGACTCTACGGCATGCGCCGCGTTTTGGTCAAGGTCAGAGAGTTTTTCGCAGCAGTTGGTGCGCAGGCACTTGAAAGTGCTTCGTTCGGCCCCACGACTTAACTGAAAATGCGTCTCCCCCTCCCTCCTATATTCAGCCTCTGCCGAGCATCTAAGGAGCGTTTAGACTCATGTAAGTTTCAGAACTTCAGCTGACAGCTGGTTTCGAAATAATGACTGCAATTTAGAAGCGATGTTCGCCTCCACTTTTGTCTGACCAAACCGTAGTTTTATGGCATAGCATGCAGACGACACCATCTGGTAGTTCTTTACAAGTTTAGAGGGGAGAGCGTTTGGTCGGCCTGTGTACTGTGCTGCGCGTTATATCTATGCTGGTTAGTACAGTTATACGAATGTCAGTGGACGCTGCGTGCCCTCTTAATATTTATATAGGAAAACTATTCTTTTATACTTTAAACTAGAGCGCTTTTCACTTGCAAGTTAGCGTAACTAATGTACTCGTCACTTCTATCTTGACGAGCAGGAGGGTGGTGTTAACCAGCCAACCTTGCATAGGTAGGCCGACCGTTATTCGTAATGAGCCTGCCTTTCTGAAGTATGGGAACGAAGGCAAAGCACGACGAGCACGCCACCGAGTTAGTTGCTGAGGCTTACTTCGTGGCATAACTAGAATGCTACTCTAAACATATATAATTAAAAGTGAAATCATGCAGGCAGTGCATGACAGCTTGAGAACAAACACAAAACACACCACTACACAAAAGATAAACGATTTATGTTATTCTGGGCCACGTCTCTAAGAAACTTTGAAAGTACCCTCGTAAAGTGCGCTATTCAAAGTTGGCGTCAATATATGGGTGGGCCTGAACTCAATATTATTTTGGTGATGCGAAATTTGAAATAACTTGTCGCGAACAGCGTAACGAAATACGTGGAAGCAGCCGTCCGCAATATATATTGGAACTGAACTTGTTTCTATAGCTTAATTTTCGATAAAGCAAATCGGAAGCAAACCAGCTAGCGTATCGCTGCAAAAAGTGCAGTCTGGTTTAACCATGCTGCCATCCCAGCGTTGCATTCATTCGCCAATCCTTTTTGACAAGTTCTACAAGTTCTACATCACGCACCTTATGTGTTGACCCCGCGGATTTCGAGGCCTCTCCCTTCGTACAGGGCATCACTTGCTAAACAACCGTCCACGCAGCCACACTACAACATTCTGTGTATCTTTCTTGTTGCTGATCGTCGAATGAATGAAACAGTCCGCACCCGTCACATCGCTGAAATCGCCTGGGACAACATTCACAAAAATTTGGGTAAATGGCAAATGTTTCAGCTCCAACGTGAAACCTGAGGAGGGGCGAAGCATGCAGTGTGCGCCGGTGTTTCAGCTTCATCGGCCCTGCGTCGGCGTTGTCTTTCGCCGGCGAGCGCGCGTTCTGGCTCCTTGCGAGCGTCCATCGCCGAAAGAGCGTTTCCGAAAACAACGCGCGCCGTTCGCTCTCTCTCGCCACACGGCGCGCGCTGATAGGGCGCCGAAGAAGCGCCGGTGGGAAGAGCAGTCGCGCCCTTGCTGAGGCGGTGGCCCCTTCTCTTGCGTTGAACTGGTTTTAATTATTTAAATGAGAGGCAGACTTGCCGTAAGTTGTATTCGTGTTACACACCGCAACATGCTAGGAAGTATGCTTTACACGAGAAAACTTGGCATTTGAGATCAATTTTGAGACAGAATATAACAAATTTCTGTTAATTATTGCAATAAATCCTGATTTTTCCTCTGTTTTTAATAAGTTTAAACCATGTTAGTTTCTTCTGAACCAGTCTTGACTAATTATACACTTGTTTTTGACCATAGTTTGACAACTTGACTTACCGTGACGACGACATGACAAGCCGACAAGCCGAGCCCACAACGTGCTTTGCCCCTAAAACTCTTTCGTAAGGGTTTCTTGCCATTGGACAGGCAGCGTTTCCAATGATCTGTCAAGCATCGGGATTGGAAAAAATTTTCTCTTAGAAACGATTCTAGCGTAAGACGTTTTTTATGCATACGGACCATGCTCATCCCCATTTGCTGAAAATTTGAAAGTAGTGCTTTTAATTGAACATAACCACCTCGGTGGTACAGTGGTTACGGTGCTCGACTGCTTACCCGAAGCTCTTGGTTTCGCGTTTTCGATGGAGGCGAAAGCGCTAGAGGCCTGTGTACCTAGATTCAGGTGCACGTTAATGGACCCCAGGAGGTCGAAATTTGCGGAGTGCTTCCCTACGGTGTGCCTCATAATTTTACCGTTGTTTTGGCACTTAAAACCCCAGCAATTATTATTATCCTCATTGAATATATGTGTCCACTAATAAGCAAATTTCGCATTTCTAAACTCCAGCTCTTGAGTAATGCACCCGGTGAGGGGTCTTCACAAAAATAAAAGCGAAGCGAAGACAACGTTTTCAAACCTCGGCTCCGAAACTGGTAAGAGGGAACGCTGATCGAGTGCGTATCTCTACGAGTGAATCCACGAACTAAAGAAAATAACGAAGCCCGATGAGTCGAGCAAATGTCTTGAAACACTGTGGTACCGGTGAATGAAAGCTTTGCCTTGAAGAAGCGGCGACACGAGTGGATCGGTAAAAAGCGGCGGAAAAAAGAAAGAAAAGGATAATTAAATGCCACCTTCTTCAAATCTCGAGTGACTGAGATGTTCGTGGGCGCTTTCGAGAAGGATTGAAAGGTGTATTCCGGAGCTCCCAGAGAAATTTTCAATCAGTAAATTAAGAACGAAGCTGTGTTTCTTTGAACTAAGGCTTTAGAAGCCTTTCAAATGAAGCCCGCATCAATGTTGCTTGCTGTTCGTGGGACATTATAAAAGAAACTCCTTCAGACCGTTAAAACTTTCTTTGAAATCTGAATAAAACGTATACTATGTGTCATTTTTTTTTTAAAGAATGTTTAGTGCAACCAGCGCTTCACAAAAGAAAAGAAAGAAACATACTGTATTACCTTACAAGGACGTTGTTTACAAACTGTATCGCCCACACGACGAATACGAGGGTGTCACAGCAACGCCGTGGTGTATCTGATAAACAAGGCTCTTTTTCCCTGTACTTTTCCCCACTACATCTTTACACAAACAACATTTTTTTTAGACTGGATGCCTTTTAACATACTAAATAATTTTGGGCTGTGTTTGCATCAAGAGCAATCAGTGTAATAGCCGCGTATCTTTTCGAACTACACCTCTTACTTTCTACGACTATTCAACTCGCAGCAGTTAAAATGAATTAATGCGAAACATTAAGTTAGCTAAGGCTCATAAATTATTTATCTTAAAACTCTTTTGTCATTAATTTTGCCATCATTGGTTCTTAATTTTAAGAGAAAACGAGAGAGAGAGAGAGATAAGCATTTTAATGAAGCTGGAGATGTTTGCCTGGCTGTTTGCCTGACATGCTACTCCAGGTGCTGGGTGACGATTCTGATATATACAGTGATAACCACATAACACATACAGTCACACAAGTTTACAAAGTTTCGTTCAGGCTCGTGGCCCGCAAAAAAGTCAACAGCGCTTTCGTGGCACGTAGCGCACATGTGCTGCTTTGCCATGGGCCCAGAACATGTCGCAACTCTAAGCACGATCCCCGTTGAAGATGCAAGGCCGCCTTCAGAGACTGTCTCTCTGATGCGTATCGCTTTCATTCACAAAGAACATGATGTAGATCTTCTTGGACGTTACATTGGACGCACATTGGCGAGTCGGACAGCTTAATCTTGCTCCTGAAGTAGTTGGTGTATGCGACGTTTAGTCTGATGCGGTGCAAGCATGTTTCATCTTGTCTGTTTAGGTCTCGCGGCATATCGAAGTTACACGATGGGCCGATCTTGTAAAGTGGTCTATACTGGTGATTAGCATCTGTCCAGATGAATCGCTGGAGCCGCCAAGCGTGTGCCGATAAGAGCGTCGCGGCATCTTTTCTTGAGAAAGGTATCTCGATGATTTCTCTCGAGGCGTCATGTCCAGCTTTGGCAGCGTCATCAGCCGACGTAAGAGAAAACGAGGATGGAACTGTCATTATTGAATTGCGCGCTGGCATCTGAATCTCAGTGTGATATCGCGGACTTTTTTCTTTTATTTCGTATTTTGGCCACAGTGGCTGAATAGTTTCCTGAAATTTCCTAGGTGAAGTTTGTGACTCTCTTAGAGAAAAATGTAATTCATATCGATAAAGATTTATGCAGTACCTAGCAGCTAGAATTCGTCAGAATGTATGACGTCACGGTGAAATGTCGCAGGAACTTCAAGGCAGCATCCCCCCTCCATTTTTTGCGTGTTTTCTGACTTAATTTTACCATACCAGAAGAATAGGTTTTTCTCTTTGGAATCCCTTTGAGTTAAATGCGCACGAGCTCGAAGCTCTCTGACGTTATCATCTCTATGCGCAGTTGATGAACTTGTACGTAGCGCCCCTTAAAAGAAACTTGAAAGCGAATATGACACAAGGTGAGGGAATATGCCTGTTTGCTTGCGTATATTGCTGCTTGCAACAAGGTATTGCTGAACGCGACAGTAATTGCGAAAGTGCTACGTTCACAAAATTATCAGAGTATCTATAAACTGACAAGGGTAGCGATGTTAGCTTGTTGGTACATCTTCAATTAATAGAGTTGTGTGGTAAGAAACACAAGGGCAGATGAAACCATTGGTATTTAACAGGTACTATACATTTAGAAATGCACGCTTTTTAAGATGACCTTACCGCGTAAGCGTGGATACAGGCCTTATCATACAAGCTTCACTGGACCGATTTAAAAGCTTGAAAACAAATGGACTTCTATCCCTAAGTTATGAGGGTGAAAAGAAAATCTTTTAAGCAGGTTGGCTGACCGCTCTTGGAGCGTGTGAATCTGAGGCGCACTTACACATTTAAGTTGCCAACTTGTGTCCCTGCCCCACGCCCTGCCACCACAAAAAAGTCCAATAACACTGCAAAAAATGCAGGGCTATTTCAAATTTAGTTTCACGATCACCGAAAATTTAAACTCGGAAATGTAAAAAGAAACGCACAGGAAAAAAAAAGACATTGTCGCATTCGTTTAGTCAAAGATATTTTGACAGGTATACTAATTGAAAAAGCTGTATTCACCACTGCGAAATCTAAACATCTTCACTAATGAACAGTGAAGTTTGCTCTTTCGTATATGACGGACTTCCAGCAATCCCCATGCGAGCACATCGGCACTGCTGTGCAAATTTCTTCTATTAGAAATAAGCAGAAAGCAATGTAGGCACGGCAGTCTCCACACTTTGCTGGTGGATACGATGTGTCATACAACTCCAAATGTATAATTTCTCTTTCCTTGATCAGTCATCAGTGTATTTCCGAGTCTGGGCGATATTTAGAGATTCTGTCAGTGCGTTTGCGATCGCGGAAGATAACGCACCACTCGGAAAGGAACTAAAGAAAAAACCAGCAATGAAATGTGCGCATTTTACTAGACCTGGCAGAGATAAAACAGTAAGATTTCGGCACAAAAAAAAGGATCCTCAAAACATGAGCATGATGAAGTAATGACGCTTACTACTCCATACATCGCAGTATGGTTCCAGTAATATTCATATTTATTTGCCTTAATTTAGTTTTGTCAAATACACGAACCATTACCTTGACACGCTGACAGACTTCTCATTTTTGTTACGATGTAATCTCCACATGGTTTGCCCACTTCCGAAGTTATACTGGTTATACCATTCTTGACTTCAACGTCATCTGCCAATCTGCAAACGCCCGATATTCGTTCCGCACAGGCTCGCGTTTCAAATATCACTACGTGTTCAAGTGCCAGCACTGATTGCGTACTCCGTCTCGTGCAGACGCTAACGATTTCGCGGAAATGACGTTTCTATCTGCCGCAACCACAGATTCCTTCAATCGAGATATTTTAATAAACGGCGCGCGGTCTAAACCCCAGACATAGGACTCATTCCGTTCCACCAGAATTTTCAATTTGGCCGCCTTTCTCTCCTCCCTCCAACCACTCTTCTCACCTCCTAACAGCGCCGTTCTTCCTCTACACTTCGAATAGATTAAACTGCCTTCCTGCATAGGCAGAGTTTGAAATACTTGTCGTATAGTTGGCGAGGCTTTACCCAAACTTTGAAACTATTTTTCAAGACGGTAGCTTTCGAATGAAATAGGCACGCCGCAGGGATATCTTGCGAGACTTCGAGGCACGGCAATTGGCTGCGTCCCTCTCAGCTTTTCTTAATCACTTACTATTTCAGCAGCTTTTCAGCGATAATGCCTTCCTCAGTGAGTAGCCGTTACTTGCTAGCTTGATTTCATTACAGAAAAAAGAGGGAAAAGAAACTCGTGAGCACGATAAAGTTCGCAAAAGAACATTTTTGCTTGTGGTATGCAGTGAAAGTTGTTTAAACAGAGGTAAAACGTGCCTCATAATCTTGCCGCGGTTTTGCCACGCTAAACTCGAGCAGTTATGATAAGGACACCAGCGTGACACCAGTTACAACGTGGCATCGCAACAGAACGGCGGTGTGTACACTGTCTCCCTCCATTCTGTCCATATTGGCGTTTTATGCGCTAAACTCCTACTCGAAATATTCGGCCAACCAGTTTGAGAATAGCGTCAAGAAACTGATAAGGATCCCTCAAGCATGACATCCCAAAATCAGGCCTCAAGAAATCTATACCATGCGTTCCTTTAAACATTGAGGGGCCGCTTCGCTCCTACTTCGTCATCATGCTGTTCTACCGGCCATGGGCGCGTCATCTGACAGCAGCCATCAATCTATAGACCAGCGTGTGCACCTTGGGCATTTACCAAAATCGACCAGATATTGACGTAGCCGAAGAATTCTGCGCCAGATTATCTGGACAACTTACAGCACCCGACAGTTTACAACTTTCGAACAGCTGTCCACCACCACGTGACCCCCGCATGGACCTCCCCTTCTCCATCCAAGAACTGAAGGCAGCACTCGCTTCGTGCAAACGTTCGTCAGCACCAGGACCTGACGGAATCTCCTACAGAGCCCTGTGTCATCTGGGTGAACGCGCGAGACTTGCTCTGCTTGAGCTATATAACGAATCTTGGCAGGAGGGCACGCTCCCCTTAAGTTGGAAAACCAGTCGTTTGGTACCACTGTTGAAGCCTGGCAAGTCACCGCTCGAACTGGCATCTTATCGTCCGATCGCATTGGCTAGTTGCGTGGGCAAAGTGATGGAGAGGATGATCCTCGGACGCCTGGAGTGGTACATGGAATACAATAACATCTACCCAGATACCATGGCTGGTTTTCGCCGTGGTCGATCATCAATTGATAGCGTCATCGACCTCATCACCTTCGTGGAACACGAGAAAGGCCGCAAGCGTCTTTGCGCTTCTTTGTTCCTCGACGTCAAAGGGGCCTATGACAACGTTACTCATGAAGCCGTCCTTGCCGCGCTAGAAGACGTCGGAGTGGGCGGTCGAATGTTTAAATGGATACGCAGCTACCTCTGCATGCGATCCTTTTTTGTGATCACGGAGGACGGGGACACCTCCCTACACTACAGTTATCGTGGTGTTCCCCAGGGCGGTGTGCTCAGCCCTGTGCTGTTCAATCTTACGCTGATTGCTCTCCATGCACACCTGCCAAGCACTGTTTGTTTGTCAACTTACGCAGATGATATCTGCGTCTGGACATCTGCGGTAACTCGCCTGCAGTTGCGAGCGAGAATCCAGAGAGCAGCCACTCAAGTTGCTCTGTACCTCCGTGATCGAGGCCTGGAAATTTCTACCGGAAAGTGTGCTCTTCTGGCATTTACGCGCAAACCCATGTCTAACTACAGTGTATCAATCAATGGTCAAAGCATACCGTATTGTCGATCACACAAGTTCCTGGGCGTCGTAAGACAGAGAACTATCATGGAGTCCTCACGTCTCGTACCTGAAAAAGCGGTTGGCAGGTATTTCTCACCTCTTCAAGTTTTTCGCTGGAAAGGCTTGGGGAATGTCGCCCAGTGCTATGTTACAACTGTACAGGGTGCTGTTTCTCGGTTTCCTGCGATACAGTTTGCCTGCATTAACTAACGCAAACAAGACAAGTCGGCGCATGCTACAGAGTGTTCAGGCCCAGACCCTCCGGATTTGTTTAGGCCTGCCTCAAAGTGCTTCAACAGCGGCGACCATAGCCATTGCCAAGGACCACCTCATAAAGACTCATATTGAGGTTGAAGCACTGAGGACCCACATAAGGCATCTTGCCCGGACACCCCACCACCACCTAGCCTCTCTACCAGCGGACAGACCACGCACCTCCTTTTGCCGAACAGTGACCACGCACGGCGAATCCCTACCAATTGGCTTCACACCGGCGGCGAGACCTTCGGTTCCTACATGGTGCCTGAAACAACCAATCATCAACCTGACAATACCAGGCGTCCAGAAAAAACAAGATCTGTCAGCCCCAGCTCTTAAACAGCTCGCTTTACTTCTATTGTACGAGAAGTATCACGACTCGACTCACATCTACACCGACGGCTCCGTCCTACCGAGCAGTTCAACAGCGGCGGTCGTGATTCCAACGATCGCCACAACTATCAAGTTCAGGACGGCTCACCCAACAACATCGACGGCAGCAGAGCTCACAGCGCTTCGCGCCGCGCTGCTTTTCATTAACGATCAAATGATAAAAAGGTGGACGATTTTCTGCGACTCCAAGGCGGCACTGCAGTCTCTACTGTCGACTTTGCGCCGCGGTCCGCACGAACAGTTGGTGTTTGAGACTGCCGAGATGTTCCACCACCTCACCGAGAAAGGACACTGCATTACTTTTCAATGGCTACCGAGTCACTGTGGGATTGTCGGCAATGAACGGGCCGATCAAGCTGCCCGTTCAGCCCATACAGAGGACCGCGACCTGTCGATACCTCTTTCTAGGACAGACGCTGCTCGGAAACTCCGCATGCTCGCTCGCCAATGCACCATGTCAAATTGGAATGAGCCACATGTCATGCATGCACGACTACACTCCTTTGATCCCACGTTAAGCCTTCGACTGCTATCAAGACTTCGCCGAGGTGACGCTACCGTTCTGTATAGATTATGGCTGGGCGTCGCGTTTACCCATGCATATGCATTCCGCATAGGGATGGCCGACACCACCGCCTGTGAACACTGCGGCAACGAAGAAACGATTCGGCATGTTCTGTGTGACTGTCCGAAGTATAGCACACAGAGACAATCTCTATGCCATGCTCTCGACAAGATAGACGACCAGCCTCTATCTGAAGAAAGACTTTTACGCCATCGTCCGGACATAACGTCGCAGAAGAAGGCTTTACAAGCGCTACTAGCCTTCCTGCGATCCACTGGCCTGTCAGAGCGCCTCTGAGCGGAACGCTCTTGTGTCTGTGTGGTTGTGATTGTTTTTTTTTTCTTATTATTTATTTTCTCTCTCTCGCTTTCAACCCCCTATTCCCCAACCCCAGTGCAGGGTAGCATACCGGATACAAACTTCTGGTTAACCTCCCTGCCTTCCTCTACTCTTTCTCTCTCTTTGGGAGTTCGCGTGCAATACGTCACTGCGTGCCCGTTATACCGGTGGACGGCCCGCTTTATCATACACGCCATGCAACGCACGAAAAAGAAGCCGGCTGCCAGCGCGGTCACCAGCGCCTCTGCGAAGCCAACTTCTCGTCACGGTCATGCTGTTCTTTTTTATTTTGTTTCGTGCGTCGTTAGAAGCCCTTTTCCCTCTTTATTTTTTCATACTCCCCTTTGGTGCTGCTGCGGTGGCGCACGCAGTGGGCAACGGCTGCAACGACCTTGGACGGTGCGGTGACCAGCTTCGATGCTCCACCGGACGCGCAGTACATCGACCGAAAGACGGCAAAAATGCGACCCAAAGTCAAGCACAATCAAGCACAAAAAACTAAGTGAAAGCGCTGCGCGAGATCAATGCGGAAATGCTGCGGCGTATCAGACTGCCATTACAAAACAGCCTACCAGTACGTTACTGAGAAAACACGTGCTTGCACGCTGCATGCATCCAAAATAATGAAAAAAGATGGTTGATCCCTCCGTCATAGGAATCGGAATAACACGAATGTAAAGCGTGCCCTTACAGAAGTAACTGAATGTTTACTGTACATTGATATAAGAGAGTTTGTACAATGTATATTGATGTCCGGCAGCTATAGCACCGTTTAACGCGGATGCACCCACTTTGATGATTGGTTGTGCATCTTCATCCCGACGACTAACGTCCATGTTAAATTATTGCACAAAACCTTGTGGTAGCTGTAGTAGTTAACGGTGAAAGCGTAATCAGAGAACTAGTTGTGATACCCAAAAGAGCGTCGCATATTGGACGCAGAACTTGATCGCCATCCCGCGGCATGTAAAAATGTGATTAAACACCACGGCCGGACTAGAGGGAAACGCAAAGCGCGTCGTGCTGCCCCCCGGCCGCGATTTTTCTCGGGGCGAGCGCGTGAGCGGGGAACGCGGTGTAACAGCCAGGTGAGGCAGGCGCGCGTCGCAGAGCTATTTTATGTTTGTATTTGCGTGATGCTATGAGCGAGGCCGACGCTTTTACGACGCTTGGGCTTAGATCGCCACCTCGCGGTGTGCTAAAGCATTGACAAAATTGAACTTCTATTGAAAACGCGCCGAATGGGAAGGATGTGTAACGCGTTGCAGGTGTTAATCGCGGAGGCCACAGTAATGACGAATTACTTTGCAGCTCCCAGAGGGCAATCCCACCCCGCCGACCGGGAGAGTGGTAGATATAAAAAGCGCGTTTGTAAAGCCTCTAGAGTCTGTGACCGTGGCGCAGTGGATAGCGTGCCCGGCATCTGTTGTTGCGGACCGAGCGGTCGTGGGTTCGATGCCCGTTGACGGAGCTTTTTTTCTTTGCCATCTGATCGTGTAAACTTTTTCTACGTCATTTCCGTGACGGAAATACGTCACTGAAGTCTTGGTGGACCCCGGCATAAAACACTTTCGTGTTAAAAATTCTGGAGTGGAAGCTCTCGCAACGCCTTGCCAGCGGAAGTGAAGCCAGCTTTTGCCCACCAAAGAGCTGGGAAACATGCTCTTTTCTGGTGGTGCCTACTTGGAGATCAAATGGCTTTGATCTGTTAGTGTAAATACTACGTTAATTATAAAATAGAAGATTGTTGTTGCCGACAAAAGTAACCTGCTCAGAGGAGTATTGGCGATTGATCACCAATAAAATTTGCCATGACTTTGAGGCTTATTTACGGAAACTAGTAACACAAAGACTCACCTGGAGCAGTATTTGACCCGTAAAAATTGCCATATTAAACTCGCCTGGCGTGCGAGAAAAACGCTCGCTTTCCTTCACCAAACGCCGTTGGTTAATCTTGCCCCTACTAAGATGGCGGGCGCAGCCGCCATCTTTTGGTGGGCACGGCTTCACTCTTGCGCAATAATCGCCACTCCAGCAATTTCTTTTTAACCTCCTTGGATACAACACATCTGAAAGACTTGCAAAACACAGGAATGCTTTAGCTTGACGAAGGAAAGGTAACCAGGTTCGCTGTTTCATCGGTGTCCGCGAAGCGGAGCTGGTTGAATTTTTTGCTGTGCAGTTTTTAGCAATGACGTATCAACACTTAAACCGATAGCTCGAGTCTTATCTTTCATCTCATATCAGTAATCTCTAGATGAGTTACAGGGTACCAGAAGCTCTGTCGAATGTTTCTGCCAACTCGAACTACCCAATCTATTATCTTGCAGCTTACCTGTAAGGAAAGGACAAAGTCGGGGGCACGTTGATGCCATATATCACCGAATTTTGTGCTTCATTTAACGTCACGAACAATAGAAATGTTTTCAAAAGTGAAGCTTTCTTAAGATACGCGCCGGATTTGCTTGGCGGGTTGTCCGGCGCATATGGAGCGAAGCGGATGCATTGGATAAAGCGTATTAAGAAACACCGAAGTCTCGTGTCACCGGAGCACAGCGCACAGAGAGCGTAGTACGCTCATTCAAGCGCGATAAACAGAGACACCTATTCATCATTTAAGCCAAGCTACGAGCTCACACGGAAATCATTGCCGAAAATACTGACGTATAATTCTGAGTGGCGGTGGCACGAGAAACCACCGGAGATGCCTAGAGAGGCCTCCGGAGGAGCGTGAAATTGAAACAACAGCAACAACCGCAACAACAACAACGACAAGTACTACTACTACTACTACTACTACTACTACTACTACTACTACTACAGCAGCAGCAGCTGAGTAACAAGCAACGTCAGACATCAACGCCGCTTAAGAACGTCCGCACAAATGCTTCGAAAGCTTGGCTGTTCTCACGTTAGCAATAGAAGAGATACGAGCTGCCTGCTCACTCTAAGGTAATGCATAATGGCAGCGCGAAAGATCAAGCAGAGGGCGGATACAGACAATACAAGCGCTGAGCTTCGGCTGATGCTTTATCAGTGGTTGTTCAGCGCTTGTCATGTCTGCATGCTCCTCTTGTTCAATCTTTGGTACTGCTATTATGCATGGATGTTCTCGCCTCACTGTTCCTATAAAGGCTTCGAACAACTTTTCTGCTTCGAAAAAACCTCGCAATGCGTAAAGGAAGTTGTACTTATGCGTTAACAAGCAGTTACAGAGAGAGACAGAGATAGACACCCGCGTTGCATAATCGCGCAGAGGGTCGCTGACAGCTAATCGATCCCTGAGAGCGAAACCGTCGAGACAGACATACTGCAGCGACACGCTAATTATTTCGGCATCATTTCCCAGCGCAAGCATTAAGAAAGTAAAACATGACAAAAAAATGTGGATATTTCCATTAATATAAAGATGACAGCTACTCGTTCCTGTTAAAAAAAGATATCTGCTGATGGGGACGGCCCTCCCTAGAGAAATTATGGAAATGTCAAGAAAGAGACAGACACTTGAAGAGAACTAGAAAATGTAATGTGCTTGGGAAAAAATGGCAAAAATGGTTCACAGTTTTTATTAGCGGGCCACGGGCGTAAGGCAGACAGGAAACTCTTTCAATCTTCTCAGACGCCATGCATGACTCTTATTTCGTACTGTTGAATGAATTCCCGAAGGAATCGCGTACCATCGCCGCCGATGCCGGAAGTGCGAAGCGCGGGCACGTGTATTCCCACTTCTCATTTCCCGTTAAACCCTGCATGAAGAAGCAAGAATACAGCAGGTGGGTTGCAGGCTGTTACCAGGCGTCGAAACCATACCACTTGTCAAGCTTATGGTACTAAAAGTCCCAGACGTTCTGCAGGCACGTGGCAACCTGATGAGTCATTCATTTCCGTGGAAGATATTATGCAGGAGCTTCGCATAGCATTGTTAGAAGAAGGAGGAGGAGGAGTAATCGCTGAGAAGACAGAGAAGACACTTGAAAGAACGTGAGCTTGGGCATGCATGTTGGTATTCCTAGCGCTGTTTCCGCATCGCACCTGTGTTCCTGCAATTTCTGTGCGCTATAGGTGTTAACAGAGAGGGTAGCCATAGCTTAGACAGGCTTGCTATTTTGTGGTGTAAAAAGGAGGTAAAGGGAATAATAGCTTATAGAAGAACAAACTATCGAAAAAAAAAGGAGTGAACGAAAGAAACCGTACATGATACGCAGTATTCAGGTACTGTACATTGCTCATAAAGCTATGTATAGCAGCAGTTAATTTTTTTTTCATATCCTGTGTGGGTAGGAGGCATTGTTTATGGTACCGGCTACTCCTTCTTTCTGAGGCCATAACTGCATAGTAAGGACAGTCTGACACACACACACACACACACACACACACACACACACACACACACACACACACACACACACACACACACACACACACACACACACACACACACACACACACACACACGCACGCACGCACGCACGCACGCACGCACGCACGCACGCACACACACACACACACACACACACACACACACACACACACACACACACACACACACACACACACACACACACACACACACACTAAAATAGGTTCGAACGCACAATTACCTAATTCACATAAAGTTCGAGCTGGCTAACTTTTCTGCAAATAGATTATGGCGCAGGTAGATGTAAACTTATTAGTGGGTGAAGTTTCGCAGTCTTTGTTTTCGAGGGAATCCTTGAGACTGAGCCATTTCAATAATATGAAACAAATGTAAACTGCACACTGCTACGCCGATGCTCAGAAAGAAATTTGTCCTAACACAAGGGCAACGCTAGACGCGAGGAGTGACGTTTTCGAAGATCATTTGTAACTGCTTGTACGGCGGTTGGCTTCCCCACGCAAAATTCGCAGGCGTATTCTCGAACCCTCTACGAGGGAAAGTAAAAGTTAACGCGTGTTGGACGCTCGTTGTCATAATGTTCGATGTCCTAACCATTTACTGCGCTCTTGGCTCAGGCAATTACAATTACAAAAATACAGATACGAGCCACTCTGTCCAGTGTAAAAGCTGATATAAAGACCATGTCACAAAACATTTTATAAGACTAAGTACACACACCATGACTCCGTTTCCCTGGCTTCTTTTTTTCGTTCGTTTCGTCCAAATAAATCTAAAACTGTATCTTATTCGCTTTAGCCAATCGAAGTTGCGACATCCTCATTGCTGTCTTCTACTGACAGAGTACGCGTGAACACAGACCTCTAAATAATGGCCGGGTTCCCGCCAATGGATACACCGAGGACGCATCTCAGTGAAATGGTAATAATTTATTATGTAGAGATATATACTAATGCCAAAAAACCCTGCCCTTCGAAACTGCGAAATTCAGGCCCGCGGCATTTCAACAGAGATGGAGAAACGTATGTATCTCCACTGAAGAGAAACTCTACAGAAACCTCAACGAGGCACGCTCGTCAATGCATACAGAGAGCTACTCGGGAGTTTCTGCCGCATCAACTAGTGCCTCATGCGACTGCATATTGTTATGTCTATATAAACGTTCTGTTAATAAAGATGGCTGGTTGTGTTGCTGACGCGCAAAAGACAAATCAAACTAAAAAGAGTCAAGAGAGGGGCGTTATGTGAACAAATACATAGTTGCTTGTCATAATACGCTCTTGTGTTACTTCAAACAGGCTTCGCTTGTGCTGGACTGTTGACCTCACAAGAAACCTTTCTTTCTTTCTTTCTTTCTTTCTTTCTTTCTTTCTTTCTTTCTTTCTTTCTTTCTTTCTTTCTTTCTTTATTTGCTTACTTACTGCCGCCGCGCTAGCGATGGTGGCCGCTCGCAATCGCCAGAGGCAACGATTTCCACTACGCTGCTGCTGCTGCTGCCGGTGCTGCTACTGCAATAATCATTCCGCCATGGGCTTGAGGAGCGGGAGGCGCCGCAATCGAATGCCTCGGCGCCATTATCTTTCCCCAATGGGGCACCGCACAGTGATAATCATGGTCCTGGCAAGGCTGCAGCAAGGCCCTTGAGAACTGTTGGCCTACCGTGATGCGCCCGTTTTCACGCACCAATCTGGCGAGATCTGGCTTACGTAGCTCTGTGGTTTGGCCAGTAGACGGTAGCTGTTTCACAAATTGCGAGTCTAGGGTACATTTACTTTGAAAGTAAATTGCAAAAAAAGAAGCCTTAGATGCCTCATCAAACGCGAAGATTGACCGGCGGCGTCGGCATCCCGCGTCGGCGGCGTCAACACAAGTGATGCAAAAAATCACACCACGTGATGAAGTCATCATATGTCGTCATCATGGCGTCACAGATCGCCAATAGTTCTGACGTCACCACGACGTCATTAGGACGCCATCGAATGATATCATCACTTATTTTAACCGGGGCCTATCACTCTGTTGTGCTACTACAATGCCAATAATGTCAATGTTATCGTGAGAAGTGGCCCGGGAAAGCAGAAAAAACTCGAAAAGAAAAAACGGTAGTGGTGTTCCCGAGCCAGCTCGCAATTACGTCACAGATTTTGATTAAAGCGTAGCGCGAAGACAACTGAACACAGAAAACTGTGTCGTGTTTTCTTCGCGCTACCTTTTAATACGAACTTACACTAGGTCGCCGAGTACACTACGTTACTTCAGTGCAGATTTCGGTGTCGTTTATCTAAATTCGAAACGATTAAAATGCAGGCCGCCTATTATTAAGGCTAAAGCCTTCCGTGCCTCATCAGACGATGGCCTTGGAAAACGCAGCGTGAGGTACTACTCACGCGATCTTAGCGAGATTCATTAAAAATATCCTATCAATCAGGGTTCGAGCCGGAATCGAAACCAGGTATTTTGCCTGGCAGTCAAGTATTCTTCTAGAGAATCACGCCAGTGCTTGAGATCCTATAGGAAAGACCCTACACAGTCGCAAAGTCGGGCAACTATTCACGTTAGCACATGTATGTAACATTGCGTGGCAGAAGCGCAGAAATGAACCATTAGAATTGCGTCACGCGTGGGTTGTTGAAAGCTACCAACCCATTATAAAAGGCTCAGCCATAATTAATTATCGTCATCATCAGCCACAGCACCAACAAAGAGTACAGCCACTCGATCACGTGACATCTTAAGTTCTGACGGCGACGATGATTATGACAATTACGATTATGATAAAAATAGCCGCACTGGATGGCTTTCGCCTCCGAGTAGTCTAAGACGAATGCACAAGGGACTCTGTGAGTCTTTTTTTTTTTTAAGTTGAATGTTGATGTTAGCAAACTTGACCTACTCTTATTGAGCCAGAACTGTCCGAAACCTCCCGAAAAAATACCTTGAAAATTTAATGCGTCACGCTATTGTAACCAGAAAGACGTTTCGCCACGAAACAAAAACAAAATCAACTTAGGCCTTTATCTTACGTTCTAGTGTTACCGAAGAAAATAATGAAAATATCGTCTACGATTAATAACTTATCAGTCTGAACTGAGTTAGTGTTTTTTTTTAAAGCGTTCTCTTATTGCTTTGCAGATATGGGGCCTGTAACTCAGTTTTTCAATAATGTACCAACGCAACGGAGTGCTAAAAGACGCGCGCATAATGCCTAATTCGGGGAAAAATCAAGTTGCTGGCTTCTTGAACGCACAACACACGTTGCCTTACACTTCGGGCCCTGGAGCGGGATTATGCGGGCGTAAAAGGATCAGTGCATGGTCTTGCAACGTAGTATATACCCGAAAGTTGAAGCGCCTGTTGTTAAACCACTTTAAGCGAAAGCTCCTGGAAAGCTCCTGAAATATTAGAGGATGCTTGAGCTTCGCCTCAACAGTAATAGCGCAATCGGGCCCCGTTCGCATCACCTTCTCAATCGGTAGCCACACTTCGCTTCTCGTTGGACACCTCAACAATGCCGCAAGTAGAGGAGCGCCTGTACGAGTAATACTGGCCGTTTAAAACTATCCTAGAATGCCTACCGCGAGTACAGTTGCGAAGCGCCCTCTACGCCATAATTCACCCTTTTGCGTATCAGAGAAGTACCCATACGCGTGCGTAAGGCAAGACGCGAACCTAGGCAGCTGCTCACTTTGTTGATGCTTTTGCAGATGATGATGATTAGTTATGCCTGAGCGCTTTGTAATGGCTGGGCCTTTAAAACAACCATGTACAATTTACAAGTATTGACACCTGGCGCGATTCTACGCTTCTGCCACGCGGCATTACATGCGTTAAGGAGTCTCCTCGCATTAAGGTTTTTTTTTTCGGACGCAGTTCCAAGCGATGGCGTCGCTCTGTGGTAGAGCACCTGCTTGCCACGCAAAAGTTCTGGGTTCGATTCCCACTCGAACCGATGAGTTTCTAATATTTATTTGCATCTATCTCGAATATTCGCCCACGGACAACGGTGATTTTTCGCTCCCAACCAACGACGCCAACGCCGACACCGGAAATTCTGCGAAACGAGCTCTTTAACGCTAACGCGTTAAAGGTATTGCCTCGTCTAGTCACGAATTTAAAAACTACCAAGTTTTCCGCGAAGGCTAGACAAGCTAGAAGTAAAATAGAAGGATAAGAAACTCCAAAAAAAAAACTGTGTGTGAGGTTAAACGAAACTGTTCAGTGTTCCCACTTTTCAAGCGTCTTGTGGAGGAGTAAACTACGCGAGAGGTGTTGGAAAAGGACGCGCTCGGTGGCGTCAAACATTAACACATTTTTCTCACAAGAGACGTCACAGAGAAGGCCTAGTCCTTGCCTCCCGAGTATTTTCTTTTGTGCATCAATCTTTTTTTATCCCGCATTTCTCATTTTTCATGCTGCTGCCACAAGCCGTGAGTTGCTGTCGTTGCGAAGCATTGACTCATAGCTTTCTTACGCCACTGACAAGCGCACTTGGCCTGATGTCGTCACGTCATCTTGCTCTCTACACTTAATTTTGTTTTGAAATTTCCGTTCCTTTCTTTCTTTGTGTCCTTTTTTTTTTACTCTTGTGTCCTTCCAGCTGTTTTCGTATCATTGTGTTGCAAAACTAAATTTGCGACCCTGGAGGCAAACTTTGCGCTGACATTGAGCCCTTTTTTTTTTTGCGGCAGGCTGTTATGCCGAGATTATTATTCCACAATATAAAGGGAACCTGTCCCTCTGCTGCATTTATTAATTTCTTTTGTTCTGTTTCCATCCTTTTCACGTCCAGCGGTCGTAAATAACTACACGTACTGCAGACTGCTCGTGTTGAGTGAGAGAGAGAGACATCTGTTACGGTCAACATAAACTGCAAGGTCTTTTGAAGGAACCTGCTCATTTGTTGAGAATGTGTCGAATACGAATGAAGCTTCTCGCCATCGACTTTTAAATGAGCTGTTTCACTTTGACGGCAACAATGGCGTTTTAATCGATAGACACGGGTAGAAGCAAGCTGCTGTTCCTCAAGGAAAAAGAAATTCTCTGAAGCGGGAAGGCTTGGCGAGTGCGCATGGTGTGCCGCGTTACAATGGCCTCTGTTTCTTTCTTTCTTTAATTTTTTTTGGCACAGTTGAAAGGATTATTTATTTATCGGCAGTTCACACAATGAAAGCGTAGTTATGGCAACCCTCAACCGGGGAACGTAGATTAAGACGAAGCTGTTCCTCGCAGGGCCAAAAAAATGCGACAACACCATCTCCTCACAGCTCAAACCCGTATCACCTTTTTGTAAGCGAATGCTTTCGCTGTCGGAATAGTGTTGACATTTTAACGGGTGCAGAAAAATCTGGAGGCGACCCTAATTCTTTGTCTAAGTCACTGGTAATGCAATTCGCAGGTCGACGTGCGTGGGCCCTGGTATATTACGTTACGTGCAGTTAACGTTTTGTTTCGACGCGTGGCCGGAGCCAATCTCAGAGGCCACGTGGAAAGCCTAGCGCGTGGTTGACATCTACTCCGCCAGGTCCGCAACGATCCCAGCTGGTTAAAAGAAATGCGTGTGTTTTTTCAATGAACCCATCCGATTAACTTTCATTGTTTATCATGACAGTCAATATTCCCTTATTTTAAGTAAACTTCTACTCCCATATCATACCTATCCAAGATAGCTCTTAACTTGAACCACAATCATTGATCTGGAACCAGTTTTAATTTAGAGCGCAGCTCTTAGGCGCCCGTTCCGGCGTTGAGCGGTGTCGCTGTCGCCGTCGCCGTCGGTGGTGTAACCGATAGGTATGAAAAGTAAGCGACAGAGATGACAAAATAAAATCAGAAAAAAATATCCAGAATCGAATGGGATTTGAATCCAGGCCCTCTACGTGAAAGTCGAGTATTCTACCACAAAACCATGCTGGTGCTTGAAAATCATTTGCAAAAAGACCCTATACAGGCGTCATGTCGGGCAAGGAACCGCGTTAACCTAAAATAACAGTCATCACACAATGCTGATTGCGCAACGAGCGTGTGGTTTATTGCTTCCCACCCACTGCAAAGTGCTCAGCCATAATTCTTCATCGTTATCAGCCACATGCAGCATCAACAAAGTGCACATAACACCTTGCATATCTGTAGCGGGTACCTTCCTTATATCCGCAGAAAGATGATTAATGGCATACTGGGTGCTGCCCTACTACACAAAAATTATGCTTTATGTCGTAGTGGATACCTTCCGGAAAGCCAAAACTTCAAACACAGTTGGACTTGCCCCAACACGAAGCTGCGCTCAGAATTCGCGTTAGGCAGTATCGTAATCGTCGGTGAACTTTTTAAAACACAATTTCTGGATTAGAAAAACCAGAAATAAGTGCTCCACCAGAAGAGCTTGGAAGAGAAACAAGACCGTCACTCGTTGCTCGGGCAACTAATAAGCGAAACTGCAGCAAACAGGCTGTGGTACTTGTCTTGTATTTCGTGCTGACTGCATGCGCAATACTGTAGATTTTACTCAGTATCCGAGAAATTCGGTGTTCTGTTGACTGCAGTACTGCACTGTCGGTACTGCGTTAGTAGTGCCGCAAACGCTGCGCAACTGCAGAAAGCATCTAAATGTAATGGACGATAATCGGGATTCACAGGCAAATGTCCAATGGAAGACGACCGATCAGGTTTTAGATTGTCGAGGATCAGCCGTACCTCTCCCCTTCAGGTTGCCCTCGAAGCCTTCTCATTTTTGTAAAGAACTATGCTGCTTGTATAGGAGGTATGCACTGAGCCTTGATCCACAAGGAGGCAACACCATCGCCGCGCCATTTTGGAGGTCCGTTCGTACACGCCATCCGTGCTGCCCATGCGTCGGCGTACAGGAGGTGTTCCTGATGTCTCTAGTCATTCGTGCCATGCGGATCTCGGACACACCGCGTGCAGCGAGTTTTTTGCGCGTACGGCGAGAGCGCGGACCGTCATAATGGCGACCCCGCCGCAAGCGCTCCTCGCGGATGACGTCAAGTGCATACCCCCTATTGTCACAAGGAGGCAAACAAATGTCGAATATAATTTGAAGTGAGTTAGAGTGACCGCAGTAAGAGCTAGCGATAGAGACTTAGGTATCACAACTGCATGGCGCACCAGTGATCTGCGTAGAATAGTGAGGGCCTGGTGGTAATACCGAATGATTCAAGCAGTATTATGAGAGTCGAATTGGTTTTTCGCCATGTTAAGCATGAAGACGCAAGACACCCTACCGAAGCATGACACTGCTCTGGGCATTCTAGTGAGTTTTTTTTTCTTTTTCTGTGTCTACATCTTAGCCATCTTCGGCTGATCTTAGCAAAACAATCATAGAAAGGAACATTATACTGGTGGAAAAAGATATGGACAGAATAGGACAAGACACACAACGCCAGACTTCATATTGAAGTCACTTGAAGTCTGGCGTCTTGTGTCTTCCTATCCTGTCCATGTCTTTATTTGTCAGTACAATATTTCACAGGTCCATCTGTCAACGCTAAGCCCAGGAAGTTCAGAAGATTAACAAGTCGCACGTCCTTTGCTGCCCGGCTAACCCAATGCTCGATTGTTCTAGTATAGATCAAGTGTGACACACGCATCTTTTTACTCATTAAAAAAGTCACAGTTTCGCCGCAACGGTGAAGCAATGAATGCGATAGCAACAAATTGGAATGTAACGCGAAGAACGGAAAGCAGCTCGAAATTGCCAGCGCGTCGCTCGAGCCCAAAGGACGCACGAAAAGAACGCACACAGGACGAGCGCGAACTATGATGCGTCACAGCTCGATACTTGAAGTGCACTGCTGAAACAAAAAGCAGGACGCACGAAACGAACGAACAGGTATACATAGGACGAGCGCGAACTAAATGTCACAGTTATTGCTCATTTCTGTTTGAACAGCGCGCTCCTTTCGCAAATGCGGCCGATGCAGCGAGCGAAGTTACCTTCGTACGCTCTGGGACTTCAGCGCGGACATCGCGGGGAAAGCACAAGACATACAATCCCCCGCTCCACCCCCCTCCCCCGCCCCCTTCTTTCCTCGAGATAAGCGCACGAAGGCGACCACGCCCTGTATGGCAATGAGCAACGGCGTTCGCAGGAGCGGGGCGGCGACCTTTAAAGCCCAGCGCTCAGCGCGCTCCTCGCGCCATCTCGCTGGTAATGAAGGAACGCTTATAAGCGCCTGCCGTCTCTGAGTTCGGCCAGCGGTAAAGGATGTGTATATAACGCTCGCCGTTAGCTACATGGACAATCTGCGTTTCGTGGCATAGTGACTAGCGCCACGCGCTGCGGAACGAGAAGTCCCTAATTCGATTCCGCGCTTCGGAAGCACTTTTCTGAATTATTTTTCTTTGGGGGCTTTCATATATATATATATATATATATATATATATATATATATATATATATATATATATATATAACTATATATATATATATATATATATATATATATATATATATATATATATATAATGTGCATGATGGCGGCGACGGCAAAAATCAGCCGAGACTGCCCATATAGTTGCTATCGCAATAAAAAATGAAGACCTTCTCAAAAAACAAGCGTTCGATTTAAATCTACGATAGAGCCGAATGCAGAAGACCGCCTCTTCCGGTATGGTAATGCAATCTTTACGCCAGACTTAACCCTCCGTCGTACTTGACATCTTGCCGGGCTCTTTCTTTTCTTTTCTTTCTTTTTTTTTTCACTACTACATTTTTCGTTCGTCCGCAACGTCACACATCTTTGTTACGGCTGCCATGCCCGCTCAGTACCATTTATACAGCCTTGTGATACCGCAAACGACATCTTTCTCAATCAATTCGGTCTCACCGAAAACCGCAACTGTGAAATCACGTGAGGATTACATCAGAAAAGAAACGGAAAGAACAAGAGACGGCAAGAACAAAACAATAAAAAAATGAATGCGTTTGTACAATAGAGCATAAACGCTGCAAGAAATACAGCACATAGATGCGGAAGAGGCCCTACTAATTAATGAGCGGCAGTGAACCAAAACAGCCATGCCGTGAGAGAGAGCGAAGAAAGAGGACGAGGAAGGACAAATACCACAGAAGGATCGCCATGTACAGGAACAACAAAGAAGAACACTTAATAGCTGCTTGCAGCGACGTCTTCAGATTCTTATCCCAGGCCGGTCATAAGCCTTGGTTTCGGCCCCTCATAAGTCGTTGCGACTTCGTCTACAACGCAGACAGAGCAGACTTTTCCTGGGATTTCTAGTAAAGGTCTGGTGTACTGTCTCGTTCTTGTTCTGCTGTGGACTTGGATAGTTCGCTGTGGGAATTGCACCCGCCGGAAGCAACACAGCTGGCGAGGAATATTCCTGCGGACGACATGCAACGAGTAGCGTAAAGAGAGACTTTGAAATCTTGCACTGATATGCGCCAACACAGCTACACGTGAGCGAGCCCAAACAAGGTAGCGTTCGTCTTGAACGCTTAGCTTCTGCCGCAGTAATTATTAAGGAGCAAAATATGCTGCTAAACTACGATTAACCACCTCGTGGAAATGTAGGTAGTGCTGCTTGGTGCTTTGACGATTACTGATGGCTGATGCAGCGGGTGTAAGTTTTTGAAGGCGGGGTGCCTCTTTTTTTTTCTTTTTTATCGCATAAGTAAGCTGACATGGATCAGGAAAAAAAAATTACACTAAAAACGTTGTCAATTTCGATATCGCTCAGTCTGGCTCTGTTGATTCAGTCTTTCACAACAGCCAATTGGTTCATAAATGGTAACGCCCCAAACCAGTACTACAGGCCGATGAGAAGCGTCACAGTTGAGGGCTAAGGATTACTCGTGGCCACTCTGAGCCTTTTACAGCGCAATAAATCCAAGCACTCGAATGTTTCTGTATGTTTAGACAATGGTCATCGACATGCTACCGCCACCATAGCGGATCGAACCCGGTTCATTGTGCACAGCGGCACAACACCATAGCAACCTTCACACCACGGTGGGTCATAGTAGTTCATTCTATGATCAGCTTGATGAAACGATTAGATAATGTGTGGCTTTGCGTGTGCACGTGCTATAGCACCCCGCCCATCGGTTGTCGGTCAAGCAGCCGACATGTTGCTTGTTTTCTGAGGGTTACGGCCTTGCACAGTGAACGCCTCTGAGTTGTGCCCTCGAAGTTCTTGCGCGTATTCACCACCCATCACCCCCTCCCCACTCTGGATCACTCTCTCTTCCATATTTTTATTCATCTTTCACATTTTTACCAGTGTAGGGTTACCAGACCAATGACACTGAAATTTCCAACCTGTCCTTTGCCCTTTCACTCTACACTGCAACAAAGGCCGGGCGCGCCGTAATGGTGAGAAACCACTCAGCACCTGTCGCTGTCGTAGAGTCCCCTACGCTCTCTTCGTCCTCCGTCATTATGGTTTTACTAAGGTTTGTCTATATCTTTTGTCGTAGCAAAGAACGAAGTCGAGGGAGAAAGTAGAACGTTGTAGCATTTACCGGTACAGGAATGCTGCGTACAGTCCTAATGGTCTGGTTGTCGGTGCTTTAACCGCTGAGCGCTCATATGCAATGCAAAATGTCGGGCCATCTTGTGAAGAATAGAGCGAATTAGTGGCGGTGCACCGTGATTTCCAAGAAGAGTGTTCTAGACACATTCCACTTTGGGTGAATTGTCAAAAAAAAAGGAAAGAAAACGACCCGCACGAGAACGCCAACTCGTTTATTCTACAGGAGCAAGCCTGATAAGACGTTAACACTGAACGTACGCAGCGTTTGCTCGCGTGCAGGACTGCCCAAGAATAAAAAGAAAGAAAGGGAGTGAGAGGGAGCCGGAACAGCTTTGTTAACAGCGAGCGGAGAAAAGAAACAAAAACTCACAGAGGGCCCCTTATGCATGCGCTTAAGACGACTCGAAGAAGAAAGCCATCCTCTTTTTCTTCTCATTCGATGTGTCGGTCCTCCCCAGCCCTCCCCGCACCCTCCCCGACTTCCCGAAAGCTTTCTGCACTTAACGTGGTTTTGCAATGCCTCCAAGATCGGATGCATTGCAAACTTTCTGCACCTCACCTGGCTGTGCACTCTGTCGTGCACTACTAGTGTGTTTTTTTGTGCGTCTTTCTTCGAGTTCAGACAGCGCATCACAAGTTCAACAACACTGCCTCCGTGATCGGCCCACCTTTGACCAGACGGTGATGTCATGTGATGACACCATCATGTGACGATATCGACGTCATGTTGTCGTGACAAATTTTGGCAATCTGCGACGTCATGGCGGCGTCATATGGGGACGTCTTCACGTGATGATGATCTTTTGCAACACTCGTGTTGACACCGCTGATGCCGACGCCGACGCCAATGGGCAAGACAGAACGGAATGCTAAAATGGACATTGCAGTGAAGAAAGGAAAAGTCACCGCCTGAGAGCCTTGCGTACACGAAAGCAAGGAAAAAAGAAACTACCCCAAGAGTTACTGTCATGTCAGCATTTTAATTATAGAAATTGCGTTGTTCTTGCGCACTCGGGAAAAAGCAGAAGGCTACTTTTATTGTAATATATTGAATACATTTGCCATCACAAAAAGAAAAGAAAAAAGCGTGAGGTCAAATTTCCCTTTTTCCATTAATATTTTCCTTCCCTTCTATTTGAATCTTTCTTTTTTTTTTCGCTTTGCATGTACATCGTTAGTTAAGCAAAAAAATTGCATAAAATGAACCTATGTTCCAGGCGTGGTCGTTCTTTTGTTTCCCGCGTTCAGTAGACGTATATGGCAAGATCAAGACTAATGGGACCATCCAACGCGATGTTACTATGTGGTGACGCCACTAGCGACACCAAGTGTATCCTATTCTTCTTTTGTCCCCGCAGTGCAGCTAGATAGGTTTTTATTCCTCTAACTCGTCTTCTCTTCTTTCTCTTTTTACTGAACTCTAGTTGTCAGTACGCCAGAAAGATTTATCTCGCTCTCCCTCGTGCGAGACATCATTCTTTGTCCCGTGTGACAAGGCAGGAAGGGTGCGCTATCAGCAGTGGTGTCCACGTCGGGTCAACCGAACATTACGGTGAAAAAAAAAAAAGAGAATGAGAAAGAGACAGTGAGATTCTGACAATGAAGAAGGGTGACACGTATTTCAATCGGGTTTTCACGGGAACAACAAGGACAACATGGACATCTGGTTGAATGAAACGGGATCCTAGATACACCAGCGAAGTAATTCTAATCTAAAGTAGAGTTTCTGTAAAGGTGTTTATCTCTTTTTTTTTTTACTTCCGCAAATTCCGCACTGCATAGCTAGAGATGTCAACATAAACGAGTGGCGTATTGAAAATTGATGTCTGTCAGTGGAGTCCCAGGGAGTAGCAGGTAGTTAAAGAAAATGTTCTTATTCAACAGCTGCTCGGTGACCCCGTAAAATGGGCCGGTACTATGAATGGCTTTAACAAGGCATCGATTTATCCCTTGCAAAGATCCAGGGCAGCCTTTTTTTTTCTTTCGTCGAGCGGTTGTGGATGTGTCACGGTGACTAAGAAACTGCGTGAGTCGGTAATGCAGCATCACAAGCGACTGACCAAGTCACAAGGAACTGTGGAGAACTCACACAAGACGCACACTGTGAAAGCAAAGTGCAGCAAGGGAGCATAACACGCACACATCTTCTGGCTATTGATTTGTTTATCTACGGAGTTTAGCCGAAATAACTTATTTATGGCCGCATTTATGTTTTGTCTACGAGTATCTAGATCTTCATGTTAGTGTATACCAGAGGTTGGTATAAATATGCAACGCCATATGGGTAGCTGCAGGAAACGCCGTAAGTGTAAGATATGTTTGTCTTATTATGGAGTCAAGAATTAAAAGAGGAAAAATAAAAAAACCCACTGCAGAAAACAATATCAGTTTTTAATTGCGAATTTTTTTTAGTTCAAACTTACTGCACAGTGGTCCATTTGTGAGACGTGAGGGGCTGATAGCTCCGGGTTAAATTTGGAGACCTGGTTGTCAATAACGTACGCGCAATGTTCAATGAATCGCCATCGTTTCCATTTTTCTTTCCCCTGTACTTTTTTCTTCTCTATTGGCGCAGTTCGCCCGCTGCAGCATTATAAGCGTAAGTGCCTACCTCGTGTTCAGCATCAAAACACCCTAAAAAGGGATCCACAGCTGTGACGCAAGAGACGGGTACCTCATTATGGGACGTCCTCGGTCGACCAAAGCATGCAGTGAGCGCCGTAAAGGAAATGCGAAAGTGCAACATAGTTTGTGTAGCGAAGCGGGCAAATTGACCTCTGCCATCTATCGCTGTAACGCGTGCGGTTATAGTGAAATACAATACACGACGACCGGCGCGCACTTTTCTATCTCGGAGCGGTGTCGGAAGATCAGTACAGCTCGTAAGAGCCCGTTAATAGCTTATTGTCTGGCATTGGCGTTAGCCAACAGTTTGGTTATTGCGCCTGAGAGCGTGGGTACTTGTAATACGAACTCTGGAGTTCAATGGCTCCGAAAATTTTCGCAGTCCTTCATAACTACGATCTGCAGAAATCTGTAGACCGTATAAAGAGCGCTATTATCCATTCTTTTTGCTAAGCTCTGCGTACGAAATATTCGTGTGCACGCTTCCACGAACCGGAGGTCAGGTTAGCGACTGCAATATTGAGCTTTCAGCCGGCGTGTCATGATCCCTGCTGGTTGACGCTTTTCTTTCACCTAAGGAATAAAAAAGGGGAAAAAATAAATAAACACGACGGCTGTGTTGTCAGGAAACGAATGTCAAGAATATTAAACTGCTGCGTGCAATATAACGAGACTGACCGATATTTGCCGCTGCTGCCCACGATATGAACTTTGTTGGGGTACGCCTGTAGCTGAGAACGTTTAGGGCCAAACAACGAAACGTTCTTTTCCTCAGTAAGGAAGCCTTAATTTTGGTGAGGCCGCCTTATGTCACTCTGAAAGCTTCCTCACTGAGGAGCCCTCGGTGAAGGCTTCCTTGGCGCTTCCAGTTATCGATAAACGTACACGTTCTGGAAACTAGATCGAACATTTCTTTTTTCTTTTGCGACGTTCGACTATGAGGTGCAGTCAAAGAGAAAATCACGGGTATTTTGTTTTTTTCTTTACTCTCTGAAGCACAGGTTAAGCACAGTGACAGACAGAGAAAGAGGAAAAGATTTTGTAAGTATGACATGGCGCATAGCGACGTGAGCGTGCGTGCTATACTTAACGTGACGTGTTACGAAGTCGTACCCTCCCCCCCTTCTCCCCTTATTAGAGCGTTTATACCAAGCCACTTGCGTACGCACGCTCTAGCGCTCTTTTGTACTCCCAGCTGGACCCACGGAGAATACAAAGGAAGGCAAGAGCTTACGTACGCAGCCGCTTGGGGCCCCGGCACTAAAACTCTGTATTAGCGAGTTTTAGTGATGCGTACGTATAGCGGCCGTAAATGTTCTTAAGTACGCAACACCATCACGGACGCTGTGTACTCAACACTAAAACTCACTATCGACAACGGCTCTGGGGCGCGGTACGCATTTATGCAAATCGGTGTAGCATGCTTATTAGAATATACCTGAAGTTTTGTAATGATTTTTGCTACGCAGCTTAGTTCTACAGGAAGAAACAAAAAAAAGCAGGAGAGAGGCAGGGAGGTTAACAAGTTCAGAATAAGCGGTATGCTACCCTACACTGTGGAAAGTTTGAAAGTTAGAGGAGTAAAGAAAGAGAGATAGGGTGTGAACACACACACACAAAGACACAGTCAGTCAGTCTTACGCAGTACACGGCATCACCAGTAGTGCACAGCCGCTTGTGCAAATCTGTTTGTCCTTAAATCCATCGCCCTACTGGAAGAATGAATTTAACAGGCACTGGAGAGAAAAGGACAGTTCGTCTACCGGAATAAGTAACAAACCGCGCAAAACACGCTTACAATAAGGAAGGAAGAAGGTGGAAGCGAAGGAGGTTAAAAAAGAAAGCGCCTGATTGGCTACCTGAGGCTGGGGGATTCGGAAAAAGAGAATAGTGACTAGAACAATCTCTTTTTTCTGTGGGGAACCAAAGGCGTTTCGAGGTCGTTAAAAGGAATAAAACTTCATTTCATTTTCATTTTATTGTTTTCAGCGAATTACATGTCATGTATACACACTACTAGCGAAAATAAAACACGGACATAGAAAGTTGCACACATGACGATCGCTATAGGTTACATGTCAATCGAAGGTACGGCTAAATGCAGATTAGACTGCCGGACAGTGGCCTTACCACGCATGCGCTGTTCAACAGTTGTGTGAACATTAATTAAGAAATTATACAATAAAACTCGGACGCATTGTACGACCACTATAATAAGCGCCACTGCCGTGCTGGAAAATTCTGTCTCATTATTACGCTCATCGTGCACACAAGTTCTGATGTACTTTCAGGGCTACCTTTTGATCCCTAACCCTATTGCCGATGGCTTGTTTCTTAGGATCACCTTTTATGTTGTCACGTGGAGTGCCAGGCGCCGGACTTGTGGACCCAAATTTCGTAACATGAGGCACTAGAAAATGAGCTGTTGCCGTGATGAAAGTGCAAGCAAACAATCATGGCCTCTACCTTCAGCAAGAAAAACGAATCAGTATCATTTGATTGGCATTGTGAACATTCCGGACCAACTCTGAATTGTCAAATCAACGGAAATTAGCTGAATATGTTGCGGACTTCGCAGTGTAGTTTGCGTCAAACGCCTTTCGAGATCTCTGACGATGTCCTGATTTCATGAGGAAAATACTGGACATTGAAACTAGAAAATATGGCTAGAATCGTATGTTATGTAAGTATACTCCTTTGTATACTACTCGTTTAAAACGCCTTCTGGGGCCTTTGTGATAAAGGTAGTAAACAAAAAAACATGGTTGATCCCTCCGTCATAGGAATCGGAATAACACGAAAGTAAAGCGTGCCCTTGCAGAAGCAACTGAATGTTTACTGTACATTGATATAAGAGAGTTTGTACAATGTATATTGATGTCTGGCACGCGGATGCACCCACTTTGATGATTGGTTGTGCATCTTCATCCCGACGACTAACGTCCATGTTAAATGATTACACAAAACCTTGTGGTAGCTGTAGTAGTTAACGGCGAAAGTGTAATCAGAGAACGAGATGTGATAGACAGAAGAGCGTCGCATATTGGACGCAAAACTTGTTCGCCATCACGCGGCATGTTAAAATGTCATTGAACACCACGGCCGGACTAGAGGAAAACGCAAAGCGCGTCGTGCCGCCCCAGTAGCCCGGCCGCTATTTTTCTCGGGGCGAGCGCGTGAGCGGGGAACGCGGTGTTACAGCCAGGTGAGGCAGGTGCGCGTCGCAGAGCTACGAGCGAGGCCGACGCTTTTACGACGCTTGGCTAAGGTCGCCACCTCGCGGTGTGTTAAGGCATTGACAAAATTGAACTTCTATTGAAAACGCGCCGAATGGGAGGGATGTGTAAGGCGTTGCAGGTGCTAATCGCGGAGGCCACAGTAATGAAGAATTACTTTACTTCACCGCTCCCAGAGGACACCACCACCCCACTGACCGGGAAAGTTGTAGATATAAAAGGCGCATTTGTAAAGCCTCTGGAGTCTGTGACCATGGCGTTGTGGATAGCGTGCCCGGCATCTGTTGCTGCGGACCGAGCGGTCGTGGGTTCGATGCCCGTTTGACGGAACTTTTTTTCTTTGCCATCTGATCGTGTATATTTTTTCGACATCATTTCCGTGGCGGAAATACGTCACTGAAGTCGTGGTGGACCCCGGCATAAAACACTTTCGTGTTTAAAAAAGACATGGTCAGGTTCACGAGTTGAGCATCTGTGTTTTTACGGCTGCATCTTACGCACTTAAGTACATTCTATTCACTGAACTACAGAGAAACGCGATCACCTTACGTGAAGCCTACGAGGCCGCGATATGCGAGATATCCTTAGAAAGTTTTACGCTATCACATGTAGACTGTAGCAGCAGGCGTCGTGTTTACACATACGCGCTGCATATATAGTACCAATTATAAGCCATGCTCAAGTTCAATCCCCGAAAACAACCGTCAGACAAGCGTGTTCGGACACTACAACGGCAGCGGCGTTACCGTGTTAGGACGGCGTGGTTCACCCGCCAGCCATATGGCCGTGCAGTGCTCAGCACACGCCCATTAATCAATGGACGGCACATGGCCTGGATAGTCGACTAGCACGAAAGCACTAATGCGTTGCCTTCGCCGGCGACGCATTTCATGGCGCAGCCGGCGCTCTTTTTGCCGCCGCCTGCCGCGTGTTTATTTTGCCTTTGTTTCTTTTTGCTTTTCTCACACGCCGTCAGCCCGGCGCGACAGTGAATGTTTTATGTATGGATGGTTATTTGCCACGGCAGGGCTGCGCATAGAGCCTTGCCTCGTTTACAAAGCCACGCCCAAGGGCCATAGCGCTCCATAGACGAAGAAGGGTCACCTTGCGCTGGGTCGCTCTCAGCACTGTCTGTGACGGGTGAAAAGAAATAAAGAAAAAATCAAAGTTCAAGCTATATGAAGTCGACGTTTGAAGGACGAAAGAACAGGCAGAAGTTCGTGATTGAATCTGGTGCTCTACACGTGTGGAACTTGGTCTGCATATGGAGACAATCTGGGTCGCAAATGAAAGGTCTTTTTGTTTGACTGATAAAGAACGCTTCCCCTTGTCCGCGTTGTCTTGTGAAGTATTCAGTCAAGAAGAAAGGAAGCTGTGGAAATATATAAGGTGTGTGCATGATGACTACTTCTTGTTTTTGATTTAACAGTAGATATATGCGGATAACTTCAAGAGAGACATTTCAAATGAGGGCGCTGTTGAAGTAAGAGCCTACCATTTTTCAGGAAAAGGAGGACAGTTCGGCCTCACCTGCTGCCAGAGATTGGAGAGGTGATGAAGCCGAAATAGGGGAACAAATTTTCAGAAGGATCCCACTGTTCATGCTCTGCCTTTGTTTTTTTTTTTAAGCCATGATATTGACGGGCTGCGTTATTTGGCGCGCCCAATGCAAAAAAAAAAAAAAGAAGAAGAAGAAAGACACCCGTACTAACAAAGCTCTACGTTAGCCCGTGTTCTTTGCCATTAATCGGCTTCGCTAATCATTCGTGCAGCCTTATGATTGGCTCTATTTTTCTTTTATTTTTCATAGAAACAGTGGCTATAGATTAAATGTTTTTTTCTAAATACGAACCCCACAACATGTGGCAAGAAAGTTCCAAAAGATCCCTAAGCATATTCTTATGAGATTAGAATACGAAGGCATTCCTTTTCACAAGATTGTTGTTACGGAAGGGTGCTGCAAAGTCTGCCACGGGGATTCCCCTCTTCTACGCCGTGGCTGGTCACTGCTGCATAGTGGAACGCACGCCGTGTGTCGCTGCCAGGGGCGTAGCCAGAAATTTTTTTCGGGGGGGGGTTCAACCATACTTTTTGTATGTTCGTGCGTGCGTTTGTATGTGCGCGTGTATTTATACGCAAGCAAAACTGAAAAATTTCGGGGAGGGGGGGGTTTGAACCCCCCCAACCCCCCCCCCCCCCCTGGCTGCGCCCCTGGTCGCTGCGGCAACGCCAGCTTGGTGCACGCTCTGGCCAACCAAATCAAGAATCGCGGCCGCAGCTGCAAGTGGCTGGTGCGGCAGTAATTGGCGCCGGCGTCAGTTCCGTTGGGAGAGGTCACGTGCTTTCCAGGCTTTGCTCTTGCGAGTGGCTCCAGGGTGCGCGCTTTTCCCAACTTAGCCAAGAAACGCTTTCGCGTTAATAACCTAACAACTTATGCTCACGGGTTTTATGAAATCTGTATATATACATAGTAAAAGCAGGGGAAAAAAGCTATGAAGGCTGTCGACAAGCTGTAGAAAAAGCCGCCTTCGCAGACTTGTAAGTGTTCTAAACAAACGTTCAGCTGCTTTTTTTTAGCGATACAAAAGCACTTTGCGGAAGTCTTCTTCTCTTGTGATGCAAGGACAAAGGAAAGCTAAAGTGACTTTGTAAGCACGTTCTATTCGTGCGCTGTCGACGTTCCACTCGGCTAGTAAATGTTTTAGCGGCATCTTGCATACACTTACTCATGTTCGACCACTACAGACACAATGAAGCCGACACGTTAGCAAAACATAATTCGATAAGACGCAAACTTTGCGTGTCAACTAAGCGAAAGAGGTCCATTCCGCGTCCACAAGAAGGTCGCCTCCACTGCATCGATTTTACAAGCTACAACGCCCATACACAATGCTATTATTGTTGCTGACATCTTTATGGCCTGCGTCCTGCATTGTGTATCTCTTCGTTGCACCCAAAAGGCAAGCTCGAAGATTTTGACGCTTCTGCTTTAATGGTTGGCGCCGGCGGTTTTCCGGAAGAACGCATTAAGCCACCAACGACTGTGAGCGATCGATTTCGCTCGACGCCCCCGCACCTTTTGTGCTCAGCCGCATACGCCGCGCTCCAGAAGCATGGAAATGCGATTGTGTGGAAATGCGATGCTTTAATGAAACTTCCACATCTGCGGTTTAGAAGTCGCTCAATAAAAATGTCGCGCACCCACGTTTTGTTGGTCGTATGTTGTTCGCGCTTAACCTCGTTTTCGTTAACGCCCAGTGAATGTTAACTAACACGTTAGTCTCGTTAGAATAAGCAGATATTTCTCTTCATCGCATCTATGGCAGAATGAAGGCCGCGCTACGCGGGAGGCTGCGTTGATAAAGAATGATTAGGTTAAAATCCAGCACATCATCTGTCACTCGAAGTGAATTCGGGGAAAGGATATTTTGATATAACGAAGGAAGCGGCATCGTGATTGCTTTTTTAGACATTTAGAATGTCATTGAAGGGAGTGGCAGCGTTAATGTAGAAGCTTTAACCAGTTACTTAAGTGCCGCGCTTATTGAGCAGGGAGAAAATTTGGGCTCTTTAGTATGGGTTCATGGTTGCATCAGCGAAATCAGGCAAAACCTATGGAAAAAATAAAGAAGGTACACTGCGCACAGCAAACTATCGACCATCTCATCCCCCCCCCCAGTGTTCCCTACTATCTCGCTCACGCAACCCAACTCTATTTCACTATAGTGTGCCCTCACCGCAGTATTCCCCCGCACCCCCCCCCCTCACCCTGGGAAAAGAAATGCAGACAAAACGCCAACTGCGGATTATTAAGTGCGCGGGTGCAAAGATGGGCGAATTCCCGAATCGTTACGCAGAACGCCGTCCTGGACAGCTACGGCGATGCATGTGTCTGGTGTTTGACGCAAGCAAAGGAAAGTTCAACAGAAATTGACGAAATTTAAATTGGTAGCTGAGGAAAAACAGCGCAAAAAAGGACGAGGACGCAGGAACACACTACACTGGACGAGCGCTGACGAGCACAGTGTACTGCTTCTCGTGCTGCTTTTCCCCAGCTAAGCATGTACCAACTCGCCCAAATCAAAGTCTTGCTTGAATTGGAAGCTGTGAGTTTGAATTTACGCATTATATTACGTACGAGTACAAGAGAAAATACTTTTTAAAATGCGTAGGAAGGATTGGCATTTTTATAATTCCATACCGAGTAAAATTCCAAGTAAAGTTCCGCAACCAGCACTGTAAAAGAAAACCCAGCAATGGACACCAGCGTCAGCGTAGCCTTGTCTCAATCTTGGCTCACTTCGTTTATCGGTTTCCGTGCGCTCTGAACAAACTGGACGACAAACCGTTTTTAGATAAAAAGATTCTCGGATCGTGGTCCTACGCATCAACGCCCGCATCGCAGGCCAGCAAAGCGATGCGGGCGTTGATGCTGTTTTTAAATGGACCGGGTGAAGCGATTGCTTGTAAGCGTGTAATGAACAGGCGCACATGTACCCTCATAGAACATTCTTCCCTCTTGTTTGTTTCTGTTAATCCCTTCATCCCTTTCTACCAGAGCAGGGTAGCAAACCGGACGCGCGTCTAGTTGACCTCCCTGCCTTCCCTTCCATTCCTTCCTCCTCCTCCTTAAATAATAAAGCGTAGAGCTCCAAGAAACACCCACAGTGTCCTCGCCTATCTCGACCTCTTTCCTGGAAATATTATACGTTTTATTCTCTGTAGACCGTAAAGCAACAAGTGCGGTTAGTGAAACCAGAAACAAGTTCAAAGTATGGCGCGGTTCATTACTACGTTTCGCGCTTCAACAAAACCTCCCGCCAAGAATGAGATATTTAAGCTATCATGTCAGTCGTGTCGACGAGGGCTTTTCTCTTAAGTGCATGGTGTGACGGAGAAAAAACCTTCACTTATTCATCTCGTTTCGTTTGAAACAAGCTGGAAGCCGTAAAAGATAGCATTTGCTGGAAGAACTGGAAGAAGAAGAGAAAAGAGGTCACTCCCGCTGATGACACCGTCCGACTCGAACGTGACTGGAATTCTCTTCGCGTGGTCATCTGTGTATACAGTCGGAATGGTGAGCGCCGAGAAGGGTACCGTGTCATTTTCTGTCGAATGAAAATACGCCGCCAGTAGCGTGCAATTTAGACGTTTTGAAAAGCGACTCACGGAAATGTAGAGTAGAGCAAGAACTGCAAGGCGATACGACAATGAAGAGAGTGGTGTGAAATGGTGTCGAGACGCAGGGAGGGAACACTTTGAAGCTTGTTCCTAACGCCATCGCCGAGCGGGTCCAATCAATGCCCAGGAGAGGCAGATGGCCTAATGCGTTATTTGGAATCGGACGGGATAAGTATTGAGTCAACGGACGAAATGAGAGCTTTTTATTTTTTTTTTTACAGGCCGAGTGTTAAGACCCATTTTGCACTTAGATCTCTCGCTTGTACTTGAGTTGTTTCGTAGCTGAGAGTATTAAATGTCTGTCTCACTTGGACCCACCTCTATACAAGCTCCATTGAGGGCAGAAATAGCTCGTCTCTTCGTAGGAGAAAAGAACCAGTTTTTGTCGCACTTACATACTGCAACCTGCATCAAGCGATGGGCTCAGAGTTTTTGAGTTATTTGGTTATAGTAGAAGCGTGGGTAACTTTCTTTGCCGACTTGATTCTTTTCTAAATGCGAAGCATTTCTTAGCGAACTTCTGCGACTTTGAGCGTATCTATCTATCTATCTATCTATCTATCTATCTATCTATCTATCTATCTATCTATCTATCTATCTATCTATCTATCTATCTATCTATCTATCTATCTATCTATCTATCTATCTATCTATCTATCTATCTATCTATCTAGCCGCCTACGACTTTGTGCTCTCCTGGCCGTTTCGTTAATCGGATGTATACCAAAATTGGTGTGTCATAACATGACCTTATTACGAACATAAATGACAGGTCATATCATGAAAATCATGACACGCATGTCATGAACAGCACGATTTACATTCCACGACCTTTGGGCTCCCTGGCCGTTCCGTTAATCGGATGTATACCAAAATTGGTGTGTCATAACATGGCCTTATCACGAACATAAATGACAGGTCATATCATGAAAATCATGACACGCATGTCATGAACAGCATGATTTACATTCCACGGCCTTTGGGCTCTTGCGGCCGTTCCGTTAATTTCATATATACCAAAATTGCACGGCGTGACAAGAGTTCATGACGAACATAATGACAGGTCCTAACATGCAAATAATGACGCGCATGTCATGTGCAGCATGATTTACATGACATGGTCTCGGGGCGCTCGCGGCCGTTTAAATGAAGGGATACATACGAAAACTGGTATGATGAGACATCTCTGTATGACGAACATAACGGACTCGTGGTAACATGAAAATCATGATATGCATGTCATGTATGACATGATTTACATGCCACGCTCATGGCGCACTCGCGGCCGTTTCGCCAGATTGATATACACCAAAATTGGTATTGTGCGATGTGACTTTATGAAGAACATGAATAACAGGTGGTAGCACGAAAACCATGACATCCATGACACGTATGTCATGATTTACATGCTACGCTCATGGTGCATTCGCGTCCGTTTCGCTTGCGTGATATACACCAAAATTGGTGTTACGCGACACGACTGTATGACGAACGTAAGTGAGACGTGGTAACATGAAAATCATGACATGCAAGTCATGTACGACCTGATTTACATGCCACGCTCATGATGTCCTAGCGGCAGTTTCAGTGGATTGATATACACCAAAATTGGTATTGCGCTATGTGACTGTATGAAGAATATGAATGACAGTTGGTAAGATGTAAACCATGACATGCATGTCATGTATGTCATGATCTACATGCCACGCTCATGGTGCATTCGCGTCCGTTTCGCTTGCGTGATATACACCAAAATTGGTGTTACGCGACACGACTGTATGACGAACGTAAGTGAGACGTGGTAACATGAAAATCATGACATGCAAGTCATGTACGACCTGATTTACATGCCACGCTCATGATGCGCTAGCGGCAGTTTCAGTAGATTGATATACACCAAAATTGGTATTGCGCGATGTGACTGTATGAAGAACATGAATGACAGTTGGTAAGATGAAAACCATGACATGCATGTCATGTATGTCATGATTTACTTGCCACGCTCTTGATGCATTCGCGGCCGCTGCTAGCTCGATGTACACCAAAATTGCTATTGCGCGAAGCGACTGTACGACGACGGTAAATGAGACGTGGTAACATGAAAATCATGACATCCATGACATGCACGACATGATTTACATGTCATGCTCGTGACGCACTCATGCCGTTTCGCTTGCTTGACACACCAAAATTGGTATTGCGCGACGCGACTGCATGACGAACGTAAATGAGAGGTGGTAACATGGAAATCATGACATGCAGGTTATGTATGTCATGATTTACATGCCGCGCTCATTGTGCATTCCCGGCCGTTTCGCTAGCTTGGTATACACCAAAGTTGGTATTGCGCGACGCCACTGTATGACGGACGTAAATGAAAGGTGGTAACATGATAATCATGACATGCATGAAATGTACGACATGATTTACATGCCATGCTCATGGTGCATTCGCGGCCGTTTCGATAGCTTGATATACACCAAAACTGGTATTGCGCGATGTGACTGTATGATGAACATTAGTGACAGGTGGTAACATGAAAAACCATAATATTCATGTCATGTATGGCATGATTTACATGCTCTGCTCATGGTGCACTCGCGGCCATTTCTCTCCTTTGATATACACCAAAATTGGTATTGCGCGATGTGACTGTGTGATGAACATAAATGAGAGGTCTTAACATGCGAATCATGTTATGCATGTCATGTACGTTATGATTTACATGCCACTGTCATGGTGCGCTTCCGGCCGTTTTGTTAACGTGATATATACCAAAATTGGTATGGCATGACACGAGTGCGTGATGAACATAAACGACAGGTCATGCATTTATATACCAGAATATGCGTTTCATTGGCATGGTGCACACTACATTGTGCATGCATGCGTGCATGGCAAACATGCGATATATGGTGGACTAGATGCCATAGCATGAATGATTTCATTTGGCTCAAAGACAAACAAGGCGATGTATGCAGCTCTTTGCTGGCTGCTTCGCATTACATCGATTCCCACAGTGCGTGGGATCTGCCGAATTTTTTTTAAGAATTTGATTACCTAATGGGAACGCAGGAACGACATATTAAAGTAAACAAACAATAACGCGCGTTCACGCAAGAATGTCAACAAAAGGGCAACACAAATATTCAAATGAGCATATTGCAAAGAAGTTCAGGGCTCAATCCTGAGGAGTTAGGGTGCGCGCTCTGTAATGCAGTAGCAATTCGTAGTGTTTGTTTGAAGACAAGATCCACACAAGAAATATATAAACATCCATTGCCTGCGCATAACTTCAGTGGATTAAATTTGTGTGATTTAACTTATTAAACGTTAGGTTTGGTCCGGTTTGCTACCCTGCACCGGAGAAAGGTAATTAGGGAAGAAAAGAGGGGAAAAATGGAAGAGGAAAAGAACTGTGTCATCATTATAGCCTGGAGTGAACCACGAGTGATACCGGATAAATTATCAGTCCTAGGATGAATAATCAATTTTTCGTTTTTTGTGGCAATCAGCGCAGTACCGTGCACAACTACGTCGATGGCCCAAGCAAGTACAAGAATAGTTCGCACGTTATATGTGAATGTGCAAAAGATTGAATTGTGAGTTCTTCCGTGCCGAAAGCATGACAGGAATTGGTGGGGCAGGAAAAAGCTCTCACCACCAGGTGTTGTGCGACGTGCGCCAAAATCAACCTTCATGAACGTCTTTGAATTTCGCGCCAATCGATATGCCACCGCCGCAAGCGGGATCGAAGGCGCACCCTGCTTCTCATCAGTGCAATTTCACAGCCGCTAAGCTACCACGACAGGCCATTTACGAAGGTATAAGACTGGTGTATGACAATAAGTACCAAGCAAAGAATAAAAAAAAGCACTAACGCGTTCTAACACCGGTTTCGAAGAAGCCGTTCTATAGCAGCTCATAAAATGAAGTATCTAGTAAACTACAAAATTTGAGAGTCGGTTTGCCCAGAATCTTCGCATGGACAACGCACAGCGCACCGTCGCTGCCGAAAAAAGAAAAGAAAGGTTTACTCAAGCTGAGGTTTTCTTGCTTTTTTTTTTCTTTTTACACCGCATCCACCTGCGTGCCCAACATTTTATATCCGATATACAGAGCTCAATGCCGGCCTCAAATCCATGGGTGCTCTATTGAAAACCAGTAAAACCCGAAGCAACATACGGATCCAAAAATGACGTACGGAGGCGGCCAAATTCATTGAGGGGACATAAGAACGCTCTCTTCTGGAAATGTTCCTGCGAATGCAATCTTTTCGAGCCGGCAGAACTCGCGGGGGAAAAAAGATAAATACGAGATCCCCGTGGTTTTTCGCAATAAATGTTTATGTGCCTTTTGTTGCTTTTAACGAGCACCAGGAAAGAGGACGCTTTACTGCTCTGTTGCAAGATTTCTTGCACAAATAAATATTACGCATATTCCTGCAACACAAACACGCACCCCCCCCCCCCCCACACACACACATATATATATATATATATATATATATCTTGGGGAGAAGCGGGCGTAAGAGAGTGGAAGGAGGCCGTAATGACATGTGCGTTTTGTAGACACGGGCGCTGTGTAGTAGACCAAAATTTAACGCCATATTTGTATTTACTGTGCTTTTGCAAGATGGCATTGCGAAAGGTACTTAATCAAGCTCTAAGTCTGTTCAGCTTTTTCGTTCAATATACATGTTGCTTAGGAGAGAGACAGCAGCCGCGGCGGAGGCTCAGTAGTTGTAGTGTTCGGCTGCTCCCTCAAAAGCCACCGGATTGATTCCGGCCGCGGCAGTCCTATTCCGATGGAAGTGAAATGCTAGAGGCTCGTGTATTGCGCGATGTTAGTGCACGTTAAAGAACACCGGGAGTTCGAAATTAAGCGGTACCCTACACTGCTGCGTCCCACATAGCACTCTATTCTGTATCCATTTTTCCTTCTTTCTGCTTACGCAGCAAGTTTAGATCTCATAGACCGAGTCGCTTTGGGACGTTAAACCCCATAAATGAACCTAGAATTGAAACAGCAAGCGCAGTTCACAGCATGGTACTAATGTGCATTACAACACTATTTTCGTGAGCGAGCTGACTGAACTTAGCTGAAACTAAATAATCGGTGCTTTCGACAGTTACAGAAACCCTACTGAAGCATGATATCATGCTTCTTATATGATCCTTGTATTTGAAGTTCCCCCTTTTTTTTGAACTGCGCAATAGATACCAGGAGAATACGAACATTAAACCGATGGTGCAGATGATCTCCTCTGGAGGCACTGGCGAGTCATTGTGGCATTACCTTTGCCCGGTCAAACATATTACCTTTTCTTCCCAGCCTTTCTTACGCTGCTTAAGAGACTGAGTACAATCCTCAACGATCGTCAACACCGCAGTGAAACTAAAGGTAACAACTACGCTGCCGTTTCTACTGCTACGAGCGTCCCCGCAACGCAGATAAGAGTTATAGACAAGCTGTTGGAGCAACAGACGGAAGTCCGGGCGCATGACTTCTATACCCGATCCCCTTGTCAAGATCACCGCTGCAAGCTGTCGCGCACGTCGGAGACGTCTCCCGCGTCGACACGTTCACGTCGCTGCCAAAGAGCAGAACAGACAGGCACGTCACCGCACCGACGCTTCATCGATCCGTTGCAGTAGAATTATCGAGGTTCCTCAAAGTTCTTTCTTCTCTCATTTTGTCTGCCATCTTCTCTTTCTCGCTCACGAATTTATCAGAAGTGAGAAGAAAGGCTCGTCGAAACAAGCCCCCCCCCCCCCTCCCTTCACACCAACCCTGAGGCCACTGCTGTTCACAACTGCTCTCGCATCCCGTAACGCAACGTCGATAAATCGATGACCGCAAGGAAAAGACGGGCTGCCAAAGAAGCCCTCCGGAAACGGCCAGGTGCGGCCCGTGAGGCTTCATCCGCACCGAAGGGGCAGCGCCGCAATTTTTTGTTATTTACGTTATTTCTAGTTTCACTTCTTGCACAACGCCTTTCACTCCCTGTCACTATATCTCTCCCCCTCCCCCACCCGCGTTTTTGTTTTTAAGGACTTCGTTTGCTTTTCTCACGTCTAAGTTTCCGTTCGAGTCCACTCCTTTCAACTAGACCAGCCCTTTTATCTGAGCAAATAAACACGTATTTTTTGTGTTCCTCTGTACACATTCAGGATGTTCTAAAATTTAGGAACGTGAAAGGGAATCGCGCTTCTTTCATGCTGCAGCAGAGAAGTGATGAAGTAAAAAAAGCATAAGAAAGAAAGAAAGGAAAAATTAACCATGATGATGACAGAAGCGCGCAGTTCGAGGAAAGTTTACCTGCGCAACTTCCGGCAATGCTGCAAGTGTAGAAGTTTGTTCCCAATTTGTTGTGGCTTCCCACAAACTTAAATGAAGTTTACCAGCCAGCTCTGGACTCCTTCCTGCACTCAAAAATTCTCTCATGTCGATTTTCCAGTCAGGCAATAGCAAGCTCACACTCAGTGAACGCAGTGCAGATAAACCATGGCTGCTACTCGTCTTTTTGGTTCGCAAGTATACTTCTTGATATTTTTGTAAAAAAAAAAAAGAGAGAAAAAAACAACAACCAGTTCCACGAAGAGAAATCAGAGGAAACAGCGAAACGGTAGTCGTTCCGTCAGTGTTTTTCTGTTTTGTGCTGCGATTCTCGGTGTTTTGTTTCTGTGTTTTGATGTTGTATGCATGTTTTTCTGTGATTCGTGGGGTTGCGCTTTCAACTGTGGTTCTTGCGTGCTTCGCTGCGGAGGACTTCGTTTCCTTTGCCATTTCCTTCGTGCTTCCTTCTCTCGAACATCGAGGTTGGCGGCTTCCCTCCGCATCCGGTTGGTTGGCGCTCCCTGCTTGCGAAGCTCAGGGTGTGCTGCTCGACGTCGGCTCTGCCGCTCTCGTGCGAGCTGCCGCTCCCGCTTGAGACGTGCGGATTCCATTGCCCTCCCCCGGCGTACCCTCTGATACCCTCGTCTCCCCTCCTCTCCTGGTCACGTCACCTGGCTCTGCTCCTGCGTGATGCCCTCCACTCCTGGTCACGTGACCTGGTTCTCATCCTGTGTGATGCCTTCCTTACTCCTCCTCTTGGTCACGTGACCTGGCTCTGCTGTTGCGGGATACCCTCCTTCTGGGTCACGTGACCTGGCGCTACTCCTGCGTGATGCAGGACGGCGAAGGGTCGACTCAACACAGCTTCGCTGCTCAAGTAAAGAGAAAAGCGGGAAATGGCCATGCTCATCTCATTTCCTGTTTCTTCTTTCCAGATGGCGATTACCGGCAGCGACACCAAGGAACGTGACGTCAACAACACCTGTTGGATTCATTTCACCTGCTGCAACCTTCGGATACGAATGTTGCGGGTTCGATCCCTGCCGGCGCCAAGTTGTCTTTTCGGCCACATTACTTTCTTCACATCTATACCACAATTACTACAATACACTTAAAACAGTACCCTATACATTTTTGGCTTCATTATCTGCTGTTCTTCACTGCAGTTAAACAGGTACGATAAGGAAGAAAGACTTTATTCTAGCGACATTTTCATAATGCCCTCGTCGTGGTGCTTTTTCATATGTAGTATTTGCATAAATTTGCGGGAAGCTTCTCACATAAAACACAGCCATCTGCACTTTCATGTACAATAAGGGAAAAGGTTAGACGCCAAATACTTGCACAAAGACAATCTTGCAGAGCCAAGGTACTCGTGAAGACAAGTGTAGTAACACAACAACAGGAGAGAACAAACATCTGTATATCTATGACCTGTTTGTCTTACTAGGTTAAGTTTTGAGGCGTCCAAATGATGTTCTTCCACAGACGCCTTCTTTTCTTTTTTTTTTACCTGTGTGTACCTTCTTCTCATTTTCCTGCGATACGTGTCAACTAATGCGAGAAGGAGTTGGTTCGTTAGTGACGGCATGTTTCATTTCCATTCATCCCGAGCTTTATTTCGGCGCTTCCGGCGCACACGACTTGCCCGAGAAGGACATTGCTGCGATGCTTCGCTCTCTTCTGGACACCATACTCATGCTTTTGAATAAACTAAACACTCCGACAGGCCAAACTGCCCTGCAACTGCTGGAGATTCTCGATCCAGTGTTTTCAGCGCTTTAGTAATCACCACAGCTCGCTCACGGCCCTCTCAAATGCCGCGATTCCCCAATGGAATGTCAGATCGCTGACGTCATGTAGGTCAGAGAAGCTCGAGCCTCAGTGACTGATTGTACCCCTTTGCATGTGCAGTGCTCTCCTTCTCTCTCTCTCTCTTCCTCTTTCTATTCCCCATTCCCTTATCCCCAGTGCAGGGTAGCAAACCGTACTTTCATCTGGTTAACCTCCCTGCCTTTCCTCTTCTCGCTTTCTCTCTCTCTCTCTCCGGCGCATACGCCGGGATAGGAGGGCCAACCCACGCCTCCGCACGATAAACTATTTAGCGCGCGCTCGGTAACGCTAGCCGTAACAAACGATGGTGCGTGTATGGGAGACTCGATCCGATCCGATCCGAACAGAGAATAGAATAAGGGTGACCATAACGACTAAAAGAGTTCCTGTAATGGGGAACAGGGGAGACGTAACAGTAAGAGAGAGAGATACGAAGAGGAAATGCAGGGAATAACAGTAAGATAAACAAACAAACAAAGAGACGGGAACATGCCTATAGCTACGAGGACACGGAACGAGGATAGAATCTCGGCCACGACGAAAGGACCGAAAGGCACTTTTCGGGGACACAATGGATGCAGTCGTCATTGTCCTCGCGGAGGCAAACTCGAACGCTGCACGTCGAAAGAGTGACGCTTTGTGAACAACAATGGCAGCAGTCTCATTTATGCCATTGCGTGTATGTTTGCACACGAGCGCCTAGCTGCTGGAACGCAGCGATCGCTTTTTGTTCGCCCGTGGTGCAGTATACTTGAAACAGACTTAAAGTAAAGATCACCGCAGCTCAGATACGAGTTACGGGCTCGTCACGGTCGCCTGGAAGGAGGCTGCTGGTTGTCTTTCGTCGATGTCGCCTGCGTGCGCTTGAATGCATAGCCGCGGCGTGCAATGCAAATAAATTCTGCGCAGGTGCATTTCCAATTTTGCTGTCGCTCAGCTTGGTTCTCTGACTTCAGGTGAACAGCGCAGCGCTGTTCACGGGGTTTCCGTAACTTGAGACAATACGAACCACTTCACTCTTTTTTTTTTTGCCGTTGCCCTTATATTATTACTCCTTTCTCACGTAGCCCTCTCCACCATTCGCATTATTTCCAAAAAAGGCTATCATTGTCCACCTTTTCATCTCTGTTCAAAATTTTATGTCGTGTATATGTTTATTGCACAGTTGTACGATTTTATTCTTGCTACGACTCGCCGTGCGCGGTCGCTCGGCAATTATGGTGTTCGGCTGCTAGCCATAATCCAGTCCGTGGATTAGATTTACAAGTTACACGGCTACATTTATATGGGTACAAAATGTACAAAACAAAACGCTCCTATGCTTTGCATGGCGCTCGCTTGAAGTTCATTTCTTCGAACTTATAGTACCGAGATATATACTGTGTCGTACCTCAATGTAGCTTACTTCTTTCACGACTGTACGATTCACGACTGTACGATTTGAACACCTCCTGCATGGCATGTCTGTCCGTTTACCTTCAGCTCGTCAGTTTTGGCCGCTGCCGAAGCGTCAGCCTCAATGTTAGGCTGTTACGGTGATGATCAGTCGTCCTTTTGTAGTACTGAATCTCAACCATGTAGATTGATACGGAGCAAAGAATTGCCCATCGACCTGCTGCAAAGCCAGTTGAATGTTTTTTCGTACTGCCTTCATTTGGCTCACTTTCGCAGCTAAATAAAAAAAGGAAGGTGGGGGTGATGTGTGTGTGTGTGTGGTGGGGCGATGGGTGTGTGAATGGGGGGGGGGGGGGGGGGGGGTGAGGGGAGTGTAGTTAGGAAAAAAAATTGGCGCTGTTTTCTGCAGTGTACAAGAAGACCAAGGCTCAGCGCCACTAAAAAAGGAGTGCGGGAATAAAATAATAGAAAAGAAAGCGAATAGGAGCTTTGAACCAATGCGGCCACGTATGCGACCTCCGTCGACAAAACGACGTCGGCCGTTTAGATTACTTCGGGTTCCAATGAGTTAAGCTTCTCCGCTCTTCTGCGCCGTTGAGCAGCATTTGCGCTCTCCTTCTCCATGGCTATACCACACTGGCAAACGCCAGTCAGAGGCGCTATCAAGCGGCTCCAGCGCAGTGTCAGACGGCGACTGCACAGCGAAGGCGAATAGCTGCGCGCGCGACGGCGCCAGTACGTCTGCCACGGCTACGACGTCACTCATCTGGAAAGGGCACACCGGCAGCGGCGAGTGGCGCGCGGCGGTGGCGGAGTGCGCGGGAGGTGACGGCTACGGTGCGTGACATCACTGATCCTCGCGCATGCGCAGCACGGCTCTTGAGGAGGCAAGCGAAACTGGCTCGGATAGGCCAGGGTAGCTAACGCCACAAAACATGCGCATAGCAAGAACAAGTTCATTTGGCACTAGTGTGCAGTGCATAGAACATCAGTTTTTTTCACGTGCTTCTCTTCCGTCTACCGTTCGACGTAGTTGAGTATTTCGTTAGGGTGCTGGCCCGTCGTATTTGACCAGCGACCACATTTTAGCTCTCGTGTTCCTGTCGTGGCGGCCAAGTTTACTCTTCGAGTTAAGCCGAGCAGCTCCATTATTTCTTGTTTCTGGCGTGTCGCGGCGGCCCACAATGTTACTCAATCAACCACACAATAGGAAAGCGTGACACGCAGAAGCCTGCTGTGACATCAACGGTGCGCCTACTTTCTGTCGCGCTTTTTTATCAGCAAAGCTGTTTAGCAAATAGTTAATTGTGAATCGATCCAGAAAAATATCATCATTACAGACGGGTGTGTGCCACAAAATTGGGTAAATCCCACTACTCACCACTGGTCCAATAAAAATGAAGAAGGCTACAGTTAGCCCAACAAATGGCTGCGAAGTGTTGGCGGCGAGCCGACGACCCCCAATACGTGCAACGAGAGAATACCAGCGAACGGGAAATGCAACGGCGGCTGCGAGAAGACCCCGAAACCATGGAAGGCCTACGCCAACGACGTCGTGACCGTAGATCTATGCGACGTGCGAATGCTTGGTGTCAGCGCGAGCTTCTCTCTCTGGAGTTTGGGCAACGGTGTCGTGTCTGTAACCAACTGTGCTTTCAGTCGAACCTCTCTGTGCTGAGAGACAACGTAGAAACAGCCTATAGCAACAACAGCCTAGCAACAACCTATATAACCTGCATCACCTAGCTAAGGCCTAGAAACAACTACAAGTAATCAGATTTGTCTTCATAATCATCCAGTTTCGCTGTTTCAAGCCTTGCCTGCAGCTTAGTGCAAGCTTCGCCAATTTTTCTTTCTCCCCTTCCTCCTCCCCTCGTGTAGGATAGCAAACCGGGTGCAACCTGGTTAACCTGCATGCCTGTCATTTGCCTCTCTCTCTATCTCTCTCTCTCCCTCTTTGGGGCGGCTTCGCGGATGTTTTTCTCCGTGCGTTGACGTACTACTGTTACTGTCGTTGTAAATTTTAAAGGCTAGTTTTCCCCTAATAAGTTCAAGGTTGCAGGCTCGATTACTGTACACGACGACCGCATTTCGTTTGGGGCGTGCATCTACCTAGATTTAAATGCACTTTAAAGAACTCCAGTTGATCAAAATAAATTCGAGGTCTCGCTTATTACATACAGTGTGCCTCATAACAATACCGTGGTCCTGCCGCATAAAACTATCGTTCTTATGCCACTCGCAATAAGAGTGATAATTGACACCAATCAATTTAAACTCTAATTTTTTGCGGACTACGGAAAGCGGCTAGCTTTCGCTCTATAGTCAGCCTGGTTTTGCACTGATCGATATTTTATTTTAGTGGCGGACGAATTCCCACCCCTGGAACGTTCCCTGGGCCTGCTCTTCTGCAAAGTGAAGGCCGTGGGTATCGGCTTAGGCACATGTGACTTTCCGCATGTGCTTCTATACGATTACACATGTTGTGGTTAATGGCTTTGATACGGAGTAAGCACTTAAACAGTGATAGTCTTTCTGTACATTTATTTATTCAATGCGTTGACTTCAATGAACTTAGTGGACTTGGTTTCTAGTTTGCGATGCTGGATTGTGTAGTGGTCACTTTACTGTCGTCAATTGTGAAGGACTAGCTGAAACTACTCGATTACTTCCTTTTGTTGCACGTGGGAGCAGAGGAGCAGCGTGTGCCTATGCGAAGCGCCAACATCTCCTTCTATACGTTCAATACTAGTCATAACGAAAGATCAACGCCACGGAAGTATCCTCGCCGAAACATATATCAACCTCTAAAGATATCATTCCCTTAAAAAACCATCCGCATTTTTGCGGGAAACGCGAAGCGAGTAATGCGATAGCAACATTATGCAATACTGTGCGAAGTAAGAACAGCTTTAGCAGCTTTAAGGGCACCTTCAGGGGCTTTAGGGGCGATTGGAACCGAATTGGTGACCATCGACAAGGCCCGGTGAGGCGCAATAGCCAGTGGGGCCCTGGAAAAAGGGCTTATAAACAGTAGCAACCAAACACTCTTGCTTGAATAAAATTGTTTCTCTCTCTGAAACATAAAGAATTCCCATTGTTCTCGCTAACATAATAGTGTAGTATATATGATATAGGTTTCAAATAATAATAGTATTGCGCGCGGTGTCCAAGAAGCGTGGAAAAAGATGGGGCAAAACAACAGAATCAACATATTCATTAAACATTGTCTTTCTTAATAACATGACACTTAATCTTCTTCCTCATAATATCCCTTCTTCCTTACTGAGATCGACGCGGTCCGCAAGAAAAATACAATACACTAATCTCGTACCCTTTGACATTGTACACACACCCTGAATATATGTTAAGCACTTGCGTCGTTTTTCTTACTCCGTCCCTGTCTAAGTGCGTGCCATACCGCTTACGTTATGTATCAAGAAGCTCAAGCTGCTCTTCCTGAGAACCATCTCTATCGCGGAAAAAAAAGCAAATGTTATCGGACCACGGACTGAAGGACGCGATAAAATTTCATGATAAGAAACGAGCGACGGCGTTGTTTTACAAGAGAGGAAAAAAATCTACGATACACGAAACAAACGGGCCGCCAAACGAACACTGGCGCATGATTGATTGTAGGTTTCGGGGGCTCCTCTGTTGACTCTTTCCAGGTTTGAAAGATGGAATGAAGGGCGGAATCAGTGAAAGAAAGACCCAGCCACGGCGGCCGCATATTCGATGGAGGCGAAAATGTTTGAGGCCCGTGTACTTAGATTTAGGAGAACCCCAGGTGGTCGAAATTTCCGGGGCCCTCCGCTACGGCGTCAGTGAAAGAAAGAAAGAAAGAAAGAAAGAAAGAAAGAAAGAAAGAAAGAAAGAAAGAAAGAAAGAAAGAAAGAAAGAAAGAAAGAAAGAAAGAAAGAAAGAAAGAAAGAAAGAAAGAAAGAAAGAAAGGAAGAAAGAAAGAAGGGCATGACAGTGCACACGTTGCAGCAAGCTTTACGAACACGTCGTCATTCTTTACTCCGTGCTGCCATACCGCCAGCGGTGATAAATAACAGTGCTGTGCAGATAGATGTCCGCAATAAAGACAACAGCCAACTGACGAAGTGCTTCTTTTGTGCTTCGTTTTGCTGGGTGGTGGTGCCGGAGCTCGTCATAGAGTAATGGCTCAGCAGCTGTATTACGCCTGATGGTGAGTATGCAAGGTCGTGGGTTCGGTTCCCAGTCGCCGCATGGAACCGTATTGGGATGCAGAAACCTCTCCAGTGTTCTGAGAGAGTCTCCTGTTATTACATACATACATACATACATACATACATACATACATACATACATACATACATACATACATACATACATACATACATACATACATACATACATACATACATACATACATACATACATACATACATACATACATACATACATACATACATACATACATACATACATACATACATACATACGAAACAGAGGACACTAAAGATGCATTTGTACTTCGTACGCGTACAGTCCCGTGAGATTGCGAAAGTTTTACCGCGATCACATGAACTTTCCTCGCTATTAAGTCAACATTGCTTTCGCTATATCTGGCTGTCACATAACGGAAAAACGTTTTTTTCAGCTGCATTTCTGGGAAATTTCACGCACAAGTTGTGTCGGAAAAATAAAAATGTACTCTTTCTCAAACGCCTCCACCTATATATTTATAAGCATGTACAGTATATACGTTTCTTCAATGTCATCCACGCAGGAAATTAAATTTCCCCGCCTTCTTCGGGAGTCCACGTGTCCCATTGCTCTCGCGGCTTCACGAAAGAGGAAGCCGCGTCGGAGCTCCTTAAAGCTTCGGGTAGCTTCCCAAAGCGTAACATAGCTGCGGCACGTGTCAATTTGTCGTAAGTAAACATACTAGCATTTCCCATCATCAGCCGCAATGTTTATTTGCGAACTTTAAAGGCAGCGAGGACTAAAAGCTTTTTCGGACCGTATCAGATTCCTCACTTCCGCTCTCTCGCACCAGCCTGTCTTTTGCTGATAAGTTACGGACCCAGCGCTACCTTATTTTCAATGTGACAAGGGGCCTATGTATAGCGGCAAATAAGAAGAAGTAAACAAAACAATGTTCGGGACAGGTTGCTTTAAAAAACAAGAAAAGACACAACTCCAACTCACTTTAAGACGCCATTGGGTTGCTGACGTCCCTTACTGCTTTCCCTTTTCTATATATTTCTCCCTTATATATATATATATATATATATATATATATATATATATATATATATATATATATATATATATATATATATATATATATATCAATATTTCACATCGCATGCCTTCTTTCCTTCATTTCGTTTGCTTGGGGGGGTGCACGTTTCGAGTTTCAGAACCAATTTTTATAATGACCGGCAATACCGGAAGTGACACGGCTGTGGCATGCCGGCTTCCACTAAAAACGTTTTAAATAGGGGAGCTGTTCTCGGTCAAGCCTTTCATGTCCGGGATCCGTGATAACGCTTGTGGGCATCATAAACGGGTATGCGCCGAAGACATGGGTAAATACCACTACTCACCTCCGGTCCGCTAACAATGAAGGCAACAGTTAACCCAACAAACGGGTACGTGCCACAGAAATCTGTGCGGCCTATCGGAAAACTATCATCATCATAAACGCGTATGTGCCACCGAAATTGGCTAAATCCCACTACACACCAACTTCCACTAAAAAGGAAGAAGGCAACAGCTAGCCCCACAAATGGCGTGCGCGTTACTGCAGTCACACCACTGTCACGTGATGGTTTGTTGTTATAAAAGGTGGTAGCTATACTACCACCTCAAAAATGCACAAAGTGTGTTTAATAAAGAGAGCAGTGATACAACATATCGGAGCATCTTAAGCAAAGGCTTCTTTGTGAACCTGTGTATAAGAGTGGTATATCGAAGATGCAATAAAACTATGCAACCGCCTCACATCTTAACAAAGCGTGTTTAATAAAGAGCAGTAATACAACATATCTGAAAGAGTTGCAAGACATAGAAATGCGTTAGCCTGACGAAGGGAAGGGCACTAGGTTCGCTGTGTCATTGGTATCCGCGAATAACCTTTATAACATGACGAAGCTTGTCAGTACTGCACATAATCTCTTACGAGCGCTTGCTTGGAATCATAAATCGCGTCCTTTATTAAGCGGGGCGGTTTTACTGATTTTCAAGGACGTGCATGCCGACCTTAAAGAACACTTGTCTTAAAGCTCGTGCGCTAGAAAATTAAAGATTCATTTATTACCATCACATGATCTTCGTGACGACAAGCAGCAGGAAAAAAGGAACGCTGCAACGACTTTTCGTGTGAGTGACAAATAAATATGTGCTTACGGGACATAAGCATTTGCTTTGTTTATTTTTAGTTTACGTAGCAAAAATATTAAGCGATGTAATTGATCCATCCAAAAACTACAAGCGCTCTAATACTAAATGCACACGAATACTTGACGTAACATTATTTCACATGCAATATTCCGGCTTTGCGTTGCAGCAACGTTCTCCATAATGTAACTAAAAGGTTCTGGTGACGGTAGTGTTTTCTTCTCCGCCTAGTGTCCTAGAGGCAGCAGCTTTCGAATGGCCTCCGGCATTTCATAAAATTTTGTCCGTGATGGTACGCTCTGGGCACATTAGGATTAGTATCCTCTTGTGAACTGCACATTCTGTTGCGATCCTATGCTACCTGTACATATAACGATTAAAATAACGAATCATATAAAGCCGCATTCACTATCTGCAACGCCATCTTTCAAGAAGATTGTAAATAAAATTATGGAGCTAAGTTTCGATCTATTGCAAAGCGCCAGTGAGCATAAAACGCACGTTTCATGAACACCGCCTTGGACCCTCTTACGCTAGCTTCTCCTCAGCTTTTTTTTTATTTTTTTGCAGATGTGCAAGTAATATTTGTTTCCGTAAGAAAGCTTGCAACAGAGCAGTCAAGCTTCTTTGTCCTTGGTGCACGTAAAATGTAACAAACTTGAAAAAAATATGATTTCGAAGTAAGACGGGAATGTATTTTTTTAGCTCTTTTTTCTCGCAAATGCCAGCCGGAAAAGATTGAATTCGGAGAAATATTTCCAGAAGAGAGCGTTCTTATGTCCACTCAATGGATTTGGACGCCTCCGAATGTTATTTTTGGGCACGTCCAGCGCATTCGGGCTCTTGTTGGTTCTCTAGAGAGCACCGATGTGCGCAAGCACCATATGCAGCTCTGTGTATCTGATGTAAAAAGTGGGGCGAGCAGGTGGCTGTGGCGAAAAGAAGAGAAAGAAAAATCTAGCCTGCCCAGATATTTTTTCGGCAACGACGGTGCGCTGCGCATTTGTACCTGTGAAGATTCTGGGCGAAGAGACACATGTTTTCGAGTTTATTAGATGCCTTATTTTACAGCGAGCCTGTATACGACTAGGAGGTGGGAAAATGTGGTGGTCCGCGAGTGCTCAGAAACTATAATGAAGAAGCTATGCTAGCACACGCTACCTCGAATGGCCTGCGCGCTTGGACTAGTTTCTCTTCAAGTTTTGTCAGCATATAGCTAGAGATGATACTGCATGAATAGCTACCCATGAAATCCTTTATGCGTTCTTAATATCCCCTATATAGGCTAACGTCACCAAATGCAAGGTTCGAAGCCCGCATCTGTTAAACGCGTTGATAAAGAAATCAAAAGCAACAACAGAAGACACTTCTGTTGTTGCACCGGCACCGCACGTTCTCTCTACCTTCTGTACGGAGCGCTTGGACAGCGCTTTTTATGTGCTACTACAACGGGCATTTTCTAAACAGACGTTACAATGCGTCAATTCTTTTTTTTTATTTACTTGTTACTTATTGCCATACGCCAGCCTTACACCTTCGCGAAAAAATCTGCAGTGGTAGCTCAGCCGCTGAGGTTGCGCTGCTAAGCAGGAGGGCACAGGTTCGATTCCCGTCCGGGGCGACCACGTATCCGTTAGCGCGAAGCACAAGAATTGAATGCCCGTGTGCGTAAATATAAGCGCACATCGCGCAACACCAGGTTGTGATAGTTATTCTCAGGCCCTACTACTTCGTACCATGGTTTCGGAGCATAAAATCCCATAATATAATTTCTGTTGCCTTCGCAGAAATGTATGTACACCATTTTTTTTCTACTTGTATAGGCCATCGACGTAGTTGTAAGAGGGAATGGGCTGATTACGACAATATGTCAATTATTCACAGAAGGGCTGGAAGAACATTGCTTTCTGTCACAAAGAGATCACTAAAAACACAGTATGTGTTCTATCACTTCGTCACTGACATTTCTACTGTTCTTAAAATCGATCGGGCTAAGTGATCGATTGTAGGCGTGCAGTAGACAGGCGCACATGTTCCACCCAGATAGCACCTTTTTCCCTCTTATTTTCTTTGTTTTAATCCCTTAATCCCTTCCCCACAGCGCAGGGTAGCAAACCGAAGGCGCGCCTGCTTGGCCTCCCGGCCTTTGCTTGCTTCCGTTTCTCTACTTCTTTATGGATTAGGATACTTTTGTTGATCGACTTTTGTCTGCATTCAACGATTACGGCACGATTTTGCTGTTACACGCTCGAAGTAAATAAGGTGCGGCGCCAGCTTATGCTCAGCTATTACGACCACATCACTCCTATATCTAATCCTCTTGAACGGTTTCGACGCGTTTAAGAAGTGCACGAAATTCTGCAAACAGATTCTGCGAAAATACGCGAGCACTAACATAACCGTAGCAGATTGAAGCAGACATGTTTGAGCTACTAAAGTCGCGAACATGCACTGAACACATATTCATATGTATTCTTTGTCTGAGTCTTGTATTGACATACCGATTACGAATTATTTTTCATCATATACCGTATGGTGAAGTAGCGCACAAAGGGGCAGGAAAGACAGAACACTCGCTACACTCACAAGGAAACTTACTTCAGAAACAATATTTCATATATTTAGGAACCCACGCACCCCCGAACGACACAGAAATGGACTAACAATCAAATTCATTCTCACCAAAGAACATAATTCGTACACACTCAAGCGATAGGACAAGGCATGTGTATCTTCCACACTTTAAAAATATACAGACGAGGGTAACGGCCAGACAAAATGTGTTGGTAGTAGCTCACACGGGCTCAAAACGGGAGTGTAAATAGATGGTGACAGTTGCAAACACCACAAATTCATTTCAAAATAATAAACTTAAGCCTAGTGTCCTTCCAGGAAGGTGAGTTCCCAATTACTCAGTGAAACCGATCATTGACTAATGCATCCGTCCTTTTTTTGTTGTTAATGTGAGATGCTTCTACAATTTTCCTGGTTAGTTGGTTCCCCTGTTGAAAAACCACGGTGGTGCCATTTAAGAGTAGCGAGCAACCATACTGAGAACAGTGTCCCTTTATGTGGGAATGAATGTTTGCCCCTAATGACCACCTATGCTCTAACAGCCTGGTGTTCACATAGCATGCACATTTAGTTGTTCACACACATTTAGTTGCGAGTATAGCGAGTGTCTCGTGTTTCTTGTCCCCTTCATACTCGTCAAAAGTGCGTTACTTCACCATAGGTATGATTATCAATCACCAACTAGCCCAACTTTCAACCCTATTGAACGAATTATTCTATTCTTGCACGCGTACGTTGACTCCTCGTGATTGAGCTCACAACTTCATTGAATTATGCTATTTCAAACTGAAAACATGTGGATTACTTTATTGATATGCATACGTGCCCGTAGGTTACTATTTCCTTACTTCTACACGTCATTCCTAGGTGCACATTGGGCGTTGAAGATTTCTAAAGAAAGTTAGCGGATGAAAATTATCCACATTGCCACCACGATCCAATAACTCGAAAGCTCTGAGCGCTTCACTTGACGCAACTCGCGCTATGTGCGTGCCATACAAAATGGCGGTCTTCTACGAAAAGACAAGCTCTTTAGGACGAGCGATAAATCCACACGAGATACTTGTGTCGCTGTTGGCTACGTAAGATTTCATGAATAGGCGAGAGGCCGGAGCACAAAGTACGCCCGAGCACTCTGTCGGTGAAAACAAACAAAGAGAGGAAAGAGAACAAGATCTCGTTGCTCCCATTCGCTCCAATCTCATCCTCTTCGATTCCAAATAACGCATTAGGCCGTGTGCTCTCCCGGGCATTGATCGGAGCCGCTCGGCGATGGTGTTAGGGATGAGCTTCAAAGAGTTCCCTCCCTGCGTCTCATCGCCATTTCACACCGCTCTCTTCAATGTCGAATCTCCTTGGGATTCTTGCTCTACTTTTCCGTGAGTCGCTCTTCAAAACTTCTACATTGCTCGCTACGAGCGGCGCATTTTCATTCGAGAGAAAATGACACGCCTCCCTTCTCGCCGTTCACCACTCCGACTGTAGACAGATGACCGCGCGAAGAGAATTCCAGTCACGTTCGAGTCGGGCGTGGTCATCAACGAGAGCGACCATTTTTTATCTTCTTCTTCTAGTTCTTCCAGCACTAGTGTGTCTTATGTCTTCCAGCTCGTTTCAAACGAAATGAAATGAATAAATGAAGGTCTTTTTTCCGTCCCACTATCAACTTAAGAGGAAGGCCCTCGTCAACCCGACTGACAAGATGGCATAAATATCTCATTGCTGGAAGTAGGCACTGCTGGCGGTTGTTGAAGCGCGAAACACAGTAATGCACCGCGCCATATTTTGTACTTCTTTTTGATCTCGCGAACCTCAACTATTGCTTTATGAAAAATACAGAAAAAATATATTTCCAGGAACGATGTCGAGGTGGGCTAGCATACTATGCGTTCATTTTTAGCTCAACGCTTGATGATTTAAGCACGGAAACAGACAAACGAAGTGAAGGAAACGTCGGACATGACTACACTGATGTTTGCACCGTTCTTTTTTCTCTTTTACCGTGCTGGTTTTCGTATTTTGTATAATGCCAAACATTCTTTCGCATTTTTTAGTCTTTGCTCCTGTATTCTTAACGAATGGAAAGAGTAAATTCAAACTCGCAGCTTCAAACGAAAATTTCGACAAATTCTGTTGAATAATCTGTTAATCCTGTTATGCACCAGATACATAAACTACCGTTGCATAAAATCGCATCAATTACCAGATACATCGTAGCTCTCTACAGCACCGGTGTGCATGCCATTATGGGAGGCACTCCTCTATGCACCTTTTTTTCTGTTCTCTTTTTCTTTCTTTTCGGGGGTGGGCTGGGGGGGGGGGGGCGCTGGGGGGGAGGATCTCTGCGCGACGTACTGAGGAAAAGTGGTGGGTGAGCTGGTCGATAGCTTGTCGTGTTTAGTGTTCCTTGTCTTATTCTCGTTTTCCTCGTTCCTGCCTCATCTTACTGATGTAACCATGAACAAATACCAATACGCCCAAGTTTTCTTCATTAAAGAATCTTAACTCTCTCCGCTCAACAAACGCAGCAGTTACATAGCTCATAACGCGTAAGTATCTGGTTAAAGCTATTACCTAAACGCTGGCGCTTCCCCCAAGGGCATCCGAAATGTCTAAAAGTCAATTACGCTGTCGCTTCTTTCGTTATACCGAAATATATTTTCCCCGAATTCATGTTGATTGATGGATGGTGTGCGGGCTTTTAACCCAATTATTCTTCATCAATGCGGCCTCACGCGTAGTGTGGGCTTCATTTTACCATAGCTGCGACGAGGAGAAATATCTGCTCAATCTCACGAGACTAACGTGTTAGTTAACAGTTCACAGGGCGCAACGTAAACGAAGTCGAAAGTGAACAACGTACTACCAACGAAAAGCGCGTGCGTGACATTTTTATTGAGCGACTTCCAAACCGCAGAGGCGGAAGTTTCATTAAAGCATCGCATTTCGAGACAATCGCATTGCCAGGCTTCTGGGATGGGTTGTATAGCAGCAGCGCGCATAAGGTGTGTGGGCGTGCCGAGCGAAATTGATCGCCCACAGGCGTTGGGCGGCTTCATGCGTTCTTCCGGAAAACCGAAGGCGCAGCCCATTTAAGCAGAAAGCGTCGAAATTTTCGAGCTTGATTTTCGGGTGCTGCGAAGAAGTACACAGTACAGGACGCAGGCCAGAATGATGGGAAGGTTACAAATAATAACAACAATAACAGAGGGTATACGAATTGTAGCTCGGAAAATCGATGCAGTAGATGCGACCTTCTTTCGGGCTCAGAATTGAACACTGCCGTATAGACGACACGCAAACTGAGTACGTCGTATCAAATTATATTTTACGAACGCGTCGGCTTCATATCGTCTATCGGTCGATTCCACGAAAGACCAAAAAAGGGTGTATATTTGATGTTTCCGATTTTCCTGATAATTTTGTATGTTGTGCACATATGACTGCACAGCACGAAATCGCAGTTCGTTTTCAAATAAAAATTTTTTTCAACACAGCAAAATTCGACAAGTGTCGCTGGTTGACGACGACCATTTTACGAAGAGTGCGTTTTCGTAACTTCGGAACCATGCTGGCAGCTACTCAAGTTATATATTACAAATATTTTTCTTTTTAGCGAAAGTAGAAGTAAAAAGGAAATAGCTCTTATCATTTCATAGAATTCTAGTTCATCCATCTCTTTCTTACTCTTCTTCTTTACCCTTTCCTTTCTATTATTCCCCCTTCCCCCACCCAAAGTGTAGGGTAGCCAACCGAGCCAAAGCTTGGTTAACCTCCCTGCCTTTCCTCTTCGTATCTCTCTCTCTCTCTCTGAGCAAATTATGTATTTTTAAAAATTTACGAAAAACGCTGCGTTTTTGAAAATCAGTCAAATTTGGGACGCTATGGCTACTTCTGTGAACATCTTAGCTTGTTCATATTTGCAGTATGAATAGGCCTTTATGTGAATAATGAACCTCTGCATTTGTATTTCTCTAATAATTTTCAAAGTAGTAAATTTTCATGCTCGAAACACCAAAAAGAGAAAAGTGCTCCTCGATTCAAAAATCTATAATAAAAAAACCCAATCTCAATTTTGTTAAAAGCCCCCCAAAATGTTCTCAAAGGACTGCAGAGAAAAAACATGTTGCATCATTTTTATTAGAACAAAAGCAGAAAATGTCAAACATTGTGTTTCCAGACCGTGGTGGCTACTGCGTAAAGGACACCTCTAGTAACAAGAAAATACAGTAACACGTCTTTTTTCTTCCCGGAGCTTCGCTAAACCACAGTAATGATCTATTGTCGGAAAGTGGGAACTGTTTTGTAAAGAGAAAAAGATCGTTCCAATTAAATGCACTTGCGACACCACTTATATTCCTCGTCGACGGGCAGCACGGACATTTTCATTCCTCTGGATAATTTTTTTTTAGTAAATGCGCTTATATCAAAGCAACGAAGCTAAACGCGAAATTTGTGTAGCTGAGTTGATCATGCATTGTAAGAATGTGAGAAATCGCAAATGGCGACAGTGGTGAACGGCGAGTACCGCAGTGCAACCCAAGCACAACAGCCACACATGGTTTGCCAGGCTTTGTCGCTCTGCACGAGAAACTGCTGGGGTGTCGATTGCGTTGGTTACACGATACATTTTTCACCGCTCGTCGCTCTCCCGCCCGGTCTCTGGATCCGCACCGTGCGGATCGTGTGGCGGATCGAGTGGCCCGCGCTACAAGCACTCGTGTAAACGGAGTAGCATGCGTTAGGCGGGCAGCTGCAAAGGGCGGCGCAATAGACGCCCACCTGAGCAGACGACAGCAACGAGCACGGCTGTGCCAGTCAGCCAAACACCACCTGAGATAGAAGTTAAGCATCCAAATTGTGCTTCACTTTGATGCGATCACTGTCCTACGCTCTGAAGGTGGCTATAGGTAGGCATTATAGCCAGGACCGAGATTTTGTACGGACTGCCTCATGGTTCACAAAAAGAAAATTCCGCTGCAGCGGAATTTTCGTTGTGTAGAAGATATCGGATCGAGTCTCTTTTGCGGAGGGTCAGGAAGTAGGATGCGCGCTCAATTCAAGAGGGAGACCAGATCTGCCAGCACTGCTTCAAGAGATACAAGGAGATGCAAAACAAAGCAGATGCAATGCAAACAAAACGTGTTTTGTCCGTAGCCAGAACTGCTGCCACCAATCTTCACGTAATCGATTCTTTTTAAACTCTGCATTGATCACATAAGGTTTGACAACGTCACATTTGGGCCAACAAAAACCACACCTCTTGGCGACCGCTCTCCAGAAATTCATTTCCATTCATGAAGAGACCTTCGCTTTTATACCAATCTCTCAATTCTGGCACAGCACATCATCATAAGAGACGCATGGAGGGAATGCGTTCTTTAGCACTCAAGATATGAATTATACTCAACTGAAATAGATGAAAGAAAAGGAGGCTACAACTGAAAGTGCCTACTGTGGACTGAGGGATGTCTAAGACTGGCGTGAAGTCGCAAACCACGCGAATGCATTTAATTGGAACGGTCTTTTTCTTTACAAAGCAGTTCCCAATTTCCGACCATAGATCATTACTGTTGTTTAGCGAAGATCAGAGAAGAAAAAAGACGTGTTATTGTATTTTCTTGTTACTAGAGATGTCCTTTACGCAGTAGCCACCATGGTCTGGAAACACAATGTTTGTCATTTTCTGCTTTTGTTCTAATAAAAATGATGCAACATGTTTTTTCGGAATATCATTCTGCAGTCCTTTGAGAACATTTTGGGGGACTTTGAACAAAATTGATATTGGGTTTTTTTTATTATAGATTTTTGAATCGAGGAGCACTTTTCTCTTTTTGGTGTTTCGAGCATGAAAATTTACTACTTTGAAAATCATTAGAGAAATACAAATGCAGAGGTTCATTATTCACATAAAGGCCTATTCATACTGCAAATATGAACAAGCTAAGATATTCACAGAAGTAGCCATAGCGTCCCAAATGTGACTGATTTTCAAAAACGCAGCGTTTTTCGTGAATTTTTAAGAGCACATAATTTGCTCAGAATTCCATGAAATGATAAGAGCTATTTCCTATTTACTTCTACTTCCACCAAAAAGAAAGATATTTGTAATATATAGCTTCAGTAGCTGCCAGCATGATTGCGAATTTACGAAAACGCACTCTTCGTAAAATGGTCGTCGCCAACCGGCGACACTTGTCGAATTTTCCTGTGTTGAAAAAAAATTTTATTTGAAAACGAACTGCGATTTCGTGCTGTGCAGTCATATATGCACGACATACAAAATTATCAGGAAAATCGGAAACATCAAATATACACCGTTTTTTTATCTTTCGTGGAATCGACCGTGAGTGTATGGGAAATATTGTTGCTGGAGCTTGCACACTAGCCGAGCGAAACTTTGTCAGCGCATGAATAGAACGTGCTTACAGAATCACTTTAGCTTTTTTTTTTCTTTTCTTGTATGTATCACAAGAGACGAAAGCTGTCGCAGAGTAGGTTTGCACCGCTAAAGGAGTGGCCAAACATTAGTTAACAACACAAACCTACCTGCCAAAAGGAAGTCTTTTCCCAACATATCTTCATCCTAACTTGCCGACAGTCTGCTTCGCTTTTTTATTCTGACGTTTTCATTATATTAAGCGTAATCATTTCACGAAACCTGTCAGCATAGTTTGTTAAGTTATCTATTAATAACAAAGTTTGTTCGCGTCTCTTAGCTAGGTGGGCGAAAGCACGCACCCCGCGGGTATCCGCAAAGGCAGTGCCCGTAAAGCCCGTGATCTCTCCTACCGGAGCTGACGCCGGCGCCAACAATTGTCTAGCAACCAGCTGCAGCCGCCGCCGCGTTTCTTGGCTAGGTTGGCGAAAGCGCGCACCCAGCTGGCATCGCCGCACCGACACTGGCCGCGTCTCCACTGTGCTTCAGCATTCTCCTGCAGCCGCGGCATAGGATAGGGGAACAGTATATATCTTACACCGTGGATAGGGGGATCCCCGCAGGAGATTTTGCGGTACCCCTCCATAATAACACCCTAGCGAAAATAAACGCGTTCGTATCCCCATCTCTTAAAAGTACGCTTAAAAGTACACCTCTGCAACTTCCTTGTTCCTCATGTTGCGGGGCTCCTATTTACAAAATTTTTTTCAAGCTACAGAATTGTTTCTATGCAAAAAAAAAAACGGCCCATCATAATGCCGGACATAGAGTTAGCCAATACGGTCGATTTATGGCCAAGGGCACTGGCTAAGGTAAAGCTTTCTGAGTACGAGCCTTTTTTTTTTTTTTTTTGAACTGATCATTTGCTGCAGCCTGTCGACATCACGGCTTTACCAAATAAGTAACGAATGGCCCACCAGACATTAGCTCGAAAACTGTTTTTTTTTTTAACCACACGCAGCAAATATATGTTTTGTTACTGTTGAAACTTTTGGAGTTACATTCGGCATTACGTCATAGTGGTGTCGCTTAAATATCAATAGCGTCGGTAGAGCTTAGCGTCTGCCAGGTAAGTAACACGTGTGCCACAGTCAGACGGGAGGAACACTTAGGCTTCTTGGCAGATCATGATGGGTGGGAGTCATTCGGAAATGTTTTCGCCTATTTCACCTTCATCACCTGCGCTATCTCTGGTCGCAGGTGATGTCGAACGGTATTCATTTTCCTGAAAAAAAGGCACGCTCTTACTTCTACAGCGCGCCCAATGTCTTTTTTGAAATTGTTCGCCTAGGTAGACTGTTGGATAAAGAATGTGAAGCAACCATCATACACACTCGTTATATATTTCCACAGCTTCCCTTGTTTTAGACTGAGTACTTGTCAAGACAACGTAGACAAAAGGAATTGTTCTTAATAATTCTAGAAAAAAACTTCTTTCATTCCGGCCCGGCTTGGCTACATATACAGACCAAGTTCCGCCCATGCAGTGTACGAGATTCACTCACAAACTTCCACCTGCTCTTTCGACCTTCAAACGTCCGCGTCGTATAATTTCAGATTTGAAGTTTAAGGGGCGAATAAGACACGGACGAAGATAAGGACCACACATACGGAGCGCCACTTCCAACAAAGATTTATTTCGAAAGAGCACAGAACATATGTATACACCACGCGCGCCGTCACCGTGCCTCAATGCGCAGTCGCATTCAAGTAGCGTAACTCTTTTGGCGATAATGAAATGGAGGCAATGCTGACGCATAGATCACCTGATTCGATTATTTTCTTGGCCTCAATAAGTTAACAAGTTAATAAACCAACAAGCCCAGTCTGCCATTCTTACATACTACATATATTTCAGCTTTGATGTTTTCCGGGTTTCGTTTCACCCGTTGCAAACAGTGCTTCGAGCGAGCCAGTCCAAGGTGACCCTTATTCGCATATGGATCGCTGTTGGGCGTGGCATTGAAAACGAGGCGAGGCTCCAAGCGCAGCCATGCGGTGGCGTATGACCATCCATACATAAAAGATTGACTGTCGCGCGGAGCTAACGTCGTGCGACAAAATACAAAAATAAACAAAGACAAAATAAACACGTGACTGGCTGCGGCAAAAACAGCTTTAGCTCCGTCGTGAAATGTGTCGTAGGTAAAGCGAACGAACGCATTAGGCTTTCGTGCTAGTCGACCATCCAGGCCATGCGCCGTCCATTGATTAAAGGGTGTGTGCTGACCAATGCATCAACCGCGGCTGCCGGTTGAACCGCGGCATCTGAACACGCCAGTGCCGCTTTTATTACAATGTCCTAACACGCTTTTCTGGCCGTTGTTTTCGCTGAATGAGCTTGCCCATAGACCTCTAATTGTTACTTTAAGCGGCAAGTACGTGAAAACACGACGCCGGCAACCATAGGCGTGCGCAGTGTTCCCCTTCAAGGGGGGGGGGGGGGGGGGCGAAGGTTCGTCGCAGCGCCCGCTCCCACTTATGTCAATGTAAGACGCTGACATTGCGTCCCCCCCCCCCCCGAGTCTCAGCGCCCCTCTCCATCTTATGTCATTGTGTGGGGCTGACATTGCGCCCCCCTTTTAGGTGAATGGGGGGGGCGGCCGCCCCCCCCCCCCGTGCGCACGCCTATGCCGGCAGCTACAGTCGTACAAGCGATAGCATATAAGTCTTTCTAAAGATTTCTCCCATGTTCCAGAGCCGTGGGTTTGACGAAAGGTGATCTCTTTTCTGCATGCTTCAGTGGATACAATATAAAACGCGCGTAAAATGCAGATGAGTGAGTACTGGCGGTCACCTTCCAAACCCAAGCAAGTGCACGAAGTAACAGCCTTAAAAAATAACAAGGTTTAATCCTTTCCCATCCCCAAGTACAGGGTAGCCATCCGGTGTTCTACCTGGTTAACCTCCCTGTCTTTCCTCTACCTTTCTCTCTCTCTCTTAACCGCATTTAGTAATTATTTAGTCTACTCGTTTCACCTTGCGAAGACTTCACTAGAAATCTTATATTACGTTCAACGCAAACATCACTGCGATACATGGTTTAAAAGCTCGCAATTGCTTTCTACATGACAAATTAGAATCTGTTTGGGATGTAGACCGAAAGAAATGTCATTGCACTAGTTCTTCTTGAGCAAGGATGCCGTACAGTGACATAAAACAAGTGCACTCATACTATGTGTCTCCTTCTCTTCTTCTACCTATCCAATATTTTCTACTCTTACAACATCGTGGTTCTTAAGACGTGCACTCGGCATCCAACGTTACAAGTAAACGTGCCCATTAAAGAACCCCAGGTGATCGAAATTTCAGCAACTCTCCACTACGGCGTGCCTCATTATCTAATAGTAGTTTTAGCATGTAAAAGACCGGCAATTATGTTTATTTTGTTACTATCGCATTCGTTGCGGCATTGCGGTAAAATTGTGATATTTTTTTTTCGCTATTGATGTTCTTGACACCCGTTCTTTAAGAACAATGGCGTTGTGCTTATTTATTTCATCTTTATGCTTTAAAGAAAAAGAAAGCGTCAACCAGTGAGGATAATGACACGCCAGTCACTGAACTCACCTCGAGTGCGTGGAAGTGTACATATTGTTATTTCATACGCACAGCTAAGTATCTTTCAAGCGCATTGCAACATGCATGGATAATATTTCTCATTATACGGTCTACAGATTTCTGCGGATCGTAGTTATGAAAGACCGCCACATTACTCGGGGGCAACGAACGCCAGGATTCGTATTGCCAGTACCCGCGCTCTCAGACGCAATAATCCGACGGTTGGTCAACAGCAGTGCCAGATCATCAAACTATTAACAGGCGCTTGGACGCTGCACCGATTTGCTGGGACTGCTCCGAGACAGAAAAACGGGCGCCCGGTCGTCGTGTATCAAATGTCCCACGACGTTACAGCAACAGGTTACAGAGGTCAACTTCACCACTTCCCTATGCAAACTATGCTGCATTTTCGCATATTCTTTACGGAGCTCTCCGTGTGCTTCGGTCGATCGAGGACGTTCGATAACGAGGTACCTCAGTCTTGCGTCGCCGCTGTGGATCCCTCGTTAGGGTGTTTTGCTGCTGAGCGTGAGTCCTGAACACATATTCATGGTTGCACCAGGCGAACTGCGGCTACAGCGAAAACAAAGATTACAATAGAAAAGAACAAAAGGAGTTATAATTCACTTAACATCGCGCGGACGCTATCGACGACCAGGTTTCCAACGTTAACGCGGAGCAATCCTCACTTACGTCACAAAAATCACCCACTGCGCGGCGCATGTCCCTTAAAATATCTTGCAATGAAGAGGCTGACATTTTTATCTATTAGAGTGTTTTTTTTAATTTTATCCCTTCTGATCGTTGACTCAGGCCATCGCATGACGTCACATGACCGCTGCACTCAGGCAATTAAACAAACTTGCGTTTTACGTTCGGCGTTTCCTACATCTATTCATGTAGCGTTGAATATTTTACACCAGCCCCTGGTATGTCCTTACATGAAGGCCTCCATATTCGTGAACAAAATAGCGTAAAAACGGTCACGAGCTGCTTTGACAAAAGTCTGATTGATCACTTGCTGCAAAGTGTGTACGTGTAGTGGTCTTTTGTTGCCGTTTACGTTCACTATGTGCGTTTTTGTGAGTTCTGAACGGCCCCTCGCCACTTAGTCAGTCGCAGGTTATTCTTAATCACAGACAACGCCAGTTCCATAGTTATCATGACGTAACCATGATACCTCGATGAAAAGAATGAGGCCGTGGCTCAATACAGGGGATAAATCAACGTTCTTGTAAGGTAAGTGAAAGTGAGTACCACACGGGGTAAAATAGTGGGGAATTCAGCAATTCACTCGAACTATTCACACTGCACACATTTAATCTCCGACTGACTTGTTCATTTTATCTTTCTGTGCACTTCCTCTTTCTCACTGAGTAAATACACCTCAAGTGTGAGCCCACTATTCCAGTCTGGTGCAATTAACTTAGCTCTTTCGCATTTCGCGCTCAGCGTCTGAAAAGAAAAAAAAGAAAACTTGCGGCACGCCACGAACTTCATTCTTGTAACTTATTGCTCGAAGGCGGTGCAATTAGTGGCGACTCGACGGCGAGTCGCTGGGCGGGTAGCAAACCGCGAGACGCACACTTGCATGAGCGCGCGTCCGAGTGCGGTCTCCTCGAATAATCCACTTCCGGCGGTTTTTCGCAGAGTAACGAACCTGCGTTACCCGAGGTGTGCGCCTGCCACTTCGAGTTTCATGGAAGCAAGAGAATGCGCGGTTCGCGCGCTTGCGATGATCTCTGAGTCTCAGCTCGCATCTCTCTTACTCTGTTTGCATTCTGTTCTTACCCTTCCATTTTACGCATAAGAGATACTTTCTAATCGCTTACTTTGCTGTCTCTGGAGGGCCACGATGGGATTCTTAATTAACGCTCCTTAAGAAATGAAGCCATGCCTTTCTGCATCTGCTCGTTTACGTACCCGCGCTACTTTGTTATGAGCTCTTCTTGCGATATAGTTTTTTTGTTTACCGGTTGATCCATCATCTTTCCTCTTCCTTAAAGATCATTGCGACTTTTAGTAAAAACGTTTCTGTCCACGTCGCCGAGGGGCTTTTAGGGTACCTGACTTAAATGTAGCTTTCTCTCGCTCCTAAGTGATGTTCGTCGCCACTCGTACTTGACTACTTTGTTTTGTCTGCTTGATAATTCTCGCTTAAATAAAACAGTCGAGCGATGGGTTCGAGGCAATATTGATAGTGCTATCGAAGTAACTTAATTTATTCCGATAAAAGAAGATCTTTTTATTAAGAAAACCCTTTCATTTCGTTGCTTGTGCATAATAAAACAGAGGCTTTCAGCGACAGCCTCAGCGAATGCTGACAGCGCTGCATCTTTGTTTAGAAGAAGAAAAAAAAAGCAAGTACGATTCATCGTAGTGAGCGCTCTACTGCACTTTTATTTCCAATTCCCCTTCCTTTAGTGCAGGGTATCAAATCGAATGTTTTAATTCTGGTTGTCCTCCCCGCCTTTCCTTCATTTCTCTCGCTCCGTATGCGCCTTCGTAAGCGGTAAAGAATAATGCCTCTCTCCCTCTCTGTCCCTCCCTCTCTCTCTTTCTGTCTCGTGTTTGTTTTTTACTTCCTGCCACTCCCTGTTGCTCCATCGGGAGTCACAAATTCTCGTTTTTTTTTAATTATTATTGAAAAGATTAATAGGAGAGGTCGGTGCCATTATGGTGGCACCGGCTACTCCTTCTCCCTTAGCAGACAAAATGTGTGGTAAAAAAAAATAACAATAATAAGGTGACAAAGTGTTTTGCAGTCGAACATAAGATGTGCGAATGCAGTACAATCGAACACCACATGAAAGTTCAAATAGGTAAAATAAGCTCATATGTACACGAGTAGTGGAGCACAAGTTCGAATAGGTAAAATGAGTTCACATGTAGACGTCCAAACTCAGATATTCTGCATGGCTTGACATACACACGAAAACGCACTAAGACAAATAATTACACATAACATAACATCAAACATGCGATTACAATAGTATACATTTGCTTTCAGTATGAAGAGGAAGGCGACAACATCGTGTGCGTTAATATTTTTATAAAATATTTGGTTCTTCAAGAAACTTCTTGAAGGCTACAAGCGCTCTTTTCTGAAGGCCCGCGGTTGGCCATAGACCTAGTATTTTCTTTACAGTGAATGGTCGTTCTATCAAAAAACCAACAAACTTGCTGGTAATACCTTTCGTGGTGCATCATTTTTTTCGCACTCGACCAGTAGATATTGTGTACATCTTCGTCTGGGTTTCCGCAAGAACACTCCGGACTAGGCGCGCGCTTTATCCTGTATAAGAAGTGTCGCGTAAATGCTGTGCCAAGCCGAAGGCAGTGAACTAACGAATTTCCTATTTTCGCTCAAATCTGATGGAATGGATAGTTTTATGCAAGGGTCTGTTAAATATAAGTCCGAAGTTTTATATTGTTGATCGAAACAATTGTACGTTCCTCAGTTTTGTTGACATTTATACTTACGCACTGCGGAGCTTCTGGAAGTCGCCGTAAAATGCCTATTCATTGGAACCTTCTGCAAAAGCCCTACTTTTAACGACAGAACGCTCAGCTAGCTGGCTGAGCTTACGCTCCATACTCCATCTATGCTACTCCGAAATCCTATCCACGTTATCCTACTTTTTTTATGTAATACCCTTGCGTAATTCCCTGAAAAGAGTCTTTGAGGGACAATACATGATAATGATAAATAATAATTCTGCTTCTCTCGTCATATGTGTTGTGTGGTTCATTCCTCTGTACCTGTGTTAGCACCCATTATCTTATTTTACGATGAACCCCTAGTTTTGCTTAGATCGCTGGTATATTTACGATCCGGGTTAACTAAACCAGAAGTCCACTATGCTACCCATTTTTTCATGCAATGCCGATTGAATTGCTTGTTGTTATTATTGACTGTCAAAATCTCTCTTTCTCTCTCATTTATTTTGATCAGCATGTACGAGCCGATATGGACACCACTGTTGATAGCGTGCTGTTCCTGCCCTGACATACGAGACAAAGAATGGTGTCTCGCGGGCGGGAGTGATAAATGTTTCGGGCGTACTGGCATTCATAGTTAAATGAAAAGCCAAAGAACAATAGTGGACTTTGAGGAATAAAAACCTATATAGCTGCGTTGCAAGAACAAAAAGAATGTACTTGGTTCCTTTAGCGGTTTCATCTAATAGTAACATCACGTAGGATGGTCTAGTCTTTGTCTTGCCCTACACGTCTACCGAACGTAGAAGAGAAAGGAACGACCACGCCTCGAACACAAGTTTCTTGCCTGCGTTTTTTTCTTTCTTTCTGCTTAACTACCCCTTCATATGCAAAAAGAAAAGAATAGGAGAAATAGAAGAGACACAGTGAACGAAGTGGAAACAGTGATGAAAAGGCGAGTCTATGTCAGAATTTCTTTTCGCGACGGCAAATGTATTCAATGGATTCATACAAAGGAAGCCTTCTGCTTTATTTCCGTGCTTAGCAGAGCAATGGAATGTCGATACATAAAATGCTGACAGGTCAGATATAGTAATTCCTTGGAATATATATATATATATATATATATATATATATATATATATATATATATATATATATATATATATATATATATATATATATATATATATATATATATATATATATATATATATATATATATATATATATATATTGTTTGTTTTTCTTTTCTTGCTTTCGCTTATGTATGGGTCTCAGGCGCTGCCATTTTCTTTCTCAGTTACAATATTCACTTCAACTATTCACTTCTCTTTCACTCTCTATCTCTCGTTTACATTCTCCGGCCGTTGTTCACAAAGCTTTCCTGGCGTATCTATCTATCTATCTATCTATCTATCTATCTATCTATCTATCTATCTATCTATCTATCTATCTATCTATCTATCTATCTATCTATCTATCTATCTATCTATCTATCTATCTATCTATCTATCTATCTATCTATCTATCTATCTATCTATCTATCTATCTAATTTATTTTCGAGCGGTCGTGTACGCGAGAGAACGCTGGTTGTTTTCAGTTTTAACATCTTACACCGCTCGCTCCTGCGCTATAAACGAGTTAGCATTTTTTGTGCTCTTCTAATTCACAAAAACTGGAAATGTCTCTGGAAGGCCACTTGAAATGCACGACGCAACGCTGCTAATTCACGGTATTCCGCATAACATGACCTTAAATTTTGCATTGCATATGAGGGCTGAGGGCTTAAAGCACCGGCAGCCAGACCATCAGGGCTATACGCATGTAGCGGTGAATACTACAATGTTCTACGCTTCCACTAAACTTCCTTCTCTGCTGCGACAGAACATTTAGTTTTAGCTTAGTGGAACGATTGTGGCTGTGGCCGAAGAGATTGTAAAAAACTTTTGTGATATTTCTGTCCATTACGATGTGCCCGGCCTTTGTTGCCGCATAGAAAAAGAGGGGGAAAGCAGGGACGATAATTTGAAAGGCACCGGGCCGGTAACCCTACGTTGGTGAAGGGTGAAAGGAGAATAGGCAGATGAAAGAGAGAGGAATAAAGAGTGGGGGAAGGAGATGCGCGGTGAACTTGCGCAAGGACTTGGAGGGCACAATTCAAAGGCTTCCACTGTACTGTATCGTAGCGCTCAGAAATCACGAAACTTCTCGGCTTCATAGCTGACAAGCGATGGGGATGGTGCTAGAGTAGCTCGTTCACGAGTAGCGCCGTATTGTCTAGTCATGTAATCAAGTTGGCGGTAGAATAAATTAATGCGACCCACCATCGGTGGCGCATTGGCTATGTCATTGTGCCGCCCAGTACGTAGTCGGGGGTTCTGTTCGCGATCATCGAGGCCTCATTTCGAAGCTATTGAGTACTTGAACTTACTGCACTGTAAAAGGCTCAAGATGGTTGTAATTAACCTCGAGCCCTAAGCTGTGGCACTTCTCACGATCGCTGTACTAATTTCGAACGGTGCAACTTAACCGATTGCTTCGGTGGTACTTGTGCTCAAGATGGTTGTTATGATCTCGATAACAGCCGCGTAAAAATTCAAAAACACGGACAAACAAACAATGATACACACAACACAGTTGACTGTGTTGACTGTTGCAAAATTGGCTTTTGTAAGCAGGCTGTTGCAATTGGCTGTTGCAGAAGGCTGAAGCAAAAGAGCCAACTTGAGCGTTATAGAAACTGACAGAATTTTGCCGGGGTGGTTGTTATCTTACTGGACATCAGCCCAGTAATCGCCAAAGCACCAAGCAGCATTACCTGCCTTTACACAAGGACGCTCATCGTAGTTTCACGGCATGTTTCACTCCTAAATATATTGTATGGCAGCGGCTAAGCGTTCTAGACACGATGACGAACACTGCCTCGCTTGGGTTCGGGCACGTGTATCTATGTTGGCGGATATCGTGGCAAGCTTTCAAAGTCACTCTTTATGCTTCTCGTTGCATGTCGTCCGAAGGAATACTCTTAACCAGCAGCGTTGGTTCTGGTGGGTGCAATTCCCGCAGCGAACTGTCCAAGTACGCAGGGGAACAAGAAAAAGACAACATACCAGAACTTCACTTCGAGTGACGCAAAAGGCTGCTCTTCTGTCTGCGCTGTAGACAAAGCTGCGACGACTTATGAGAGACCGGAACTGAAGCTTACGGCCGACCTGGGACGAGACTCTGTGGACGTCGCTGCAAGCAGATATTAAACATCCCATTTTGTTCTTCCTTTACATGGAGATCCCTCTGTGGTATTTGTCCCTTCTTGTCCTCTTTTTCCCACTGTCTCGTTTTTATTTCTCTCTCTCTCTCGCTTTGTTTATTCTCGTGGCACGGCTACCTTGGTTCACTGCCATTCATTAATTAGCGGGGCCTCTTCCGCCTCTCTCTGCTGTATTTCTTGCAGCACATACACTCTGTTGTATGCAAGCATTTATTATCTTATTGTTTTGTTCTTGCCGCCTCTTGTACTCGCTCTTTCCTTCCGATGTACCCGCCGCGTGATTTCGCATTTGCGGTTTCAGGCGAGGCCGGATTGATTGAAAGAGATGTCGGGTGCGGTGTTGCAAGGTCGTAGAAAGTGTACCGACCGTAATGGCAGCCCTTACAAAGACGTGTGACACTGCCGGTGAGCGAGAAATCTAGGGATGCAAAACAATAACAAGAGCCTGGCAAGACGGCGGCTGCAACAAAAGGTTTGGTTTGGATTAAAGAGTGCATTATCAGACAGGAAGACGCGGCGTTCTGGATTCCGCACTTTTGTACTTTTATATCTAAGGCTTGTTTTGAGAAGTAGTATTTTTCTTGTTAGCGAGTAAAAATACTGTCCGTTATGCAAAGGCGATCTTCTTTTTTTTAAATCAAGGCTTGTCCGTCCGTCCACGTTGTCGTCCGTGTTTACACACCTACTCGACCCCTCGTCATGCTTCACTTCGTGGAGATGCGTGGTTTTAACAATAGCTTTAATAATAGACTAATATCAATCATAATTGTGACGGAACAAAATAAAACACCTGCAAGCACGAGCCCTTTATACTAGTCGGCGACTTCAACGTACACATTATGGACCTTAGGACATAGTTTTGTTGTCGACTCTCGCTGTCGGCTGTCACGGTATATAGAAAACCGTCGCTATAGTCGAAGCATATATGTGTGTATGTGAATAAAAAAAAGGTTTACAATAGACGCACATCAATAATAATTATGACAGAACAATATAAAGCACCTACAAGCACAAACCCTTTATACTAGTCGGTGACTTCAACGTAGACATTATGGACCTTAGGACCTAGCTTTGTCGTCGACTCTTCATGTCACATTATGTCACTTTATGTCACTCAGTTTACATTATATGGGGCAACGCTCGGATAACGTACGGTCACTCACCCATACGATACCCAGAGTTTTGCCCACTCGTCATGATTCACTTCGTGAAGAAGCGTAGATTTTTTCTTCTCAGTCGATATATTCAACCTGCCCCAGCCCACTCGGAAAGCGCTCTTCACCTAAAGTGGTTTCGCACAGCCTCCAAGATCGGAGGCATTGCAAGCTTTCTGCGCCCTACTTCCTTCGTTATCGGCCCACCTTTGACCAAGCGAGGATGTCATGTGATGACGTCATAGTGACGTCATAATGACGTCACAGAACGCCATAATTGATGACATATTATGGTGACGTCCTCACGTGATGACGATATTTTGCATCACTCGTGCTGACGCCGTCGACGCTCAATTTTCACGTTTGGTGACGTATCTAATGCTTTCCTCTTAGAGATGCGCGCATCACACTTGACCTTTAATAGATCAATCGAGCACTCGATTAGCAGGGTAGCAGCGGAAGTGTGACTTGTTGACCTCCCGACCTTTCTAGGCTTGTTTAGCTCTGATCAACAAAAATGGCTAACATTTAGACGAAAGGATTTGAAAAAAAAAAATTCAGTCACTTAGCTCGGCTATGCCAGGACACAAGTAGCGTTATCTAAGGTTCAGCTGATTATTCTTAGCATTCCTGATTGTCAAGCTTCTCCGCTTTCCTCTGCGCATTCCTCTGGAATGTGCATACCGACGAGGCGCGCGCGGCAGCGGCGGCGCGCCATTTGTGCGCCGTGTGACCTCACTGCTCCTTGCGCATGCGCAGCACGGCTATCGAACTGCCACGCGAAACTGCTCCGCCTCGGCTCAGTGTATCTAACGCTACAAAAGCTTACTAGGATGCCAATAACCGTGTCATGTCGTGTGCTGCGTCTTCATGCTTATGTGTCAAAATACCACTTCATCTCCCTGCGAATTCGACGGTCATAACGCTGTTGAATCATCCGGTAGTAACACCAGACCCTAACAATTCTGCGCAGATCAGTGGTATACCAGATGAAATACTGGTATCTAATTAAGCGTTTATTGCTAGGTCGTACTGCGGTCACCCTAACTGTCTGCAGGCGATATTGGAACTTTTCTTGCCCGCTTGTAATTATACAAACGGCGCAGATCTCCTCGCGCAAAGAGGAGGCCTTCAGCATCACCTAAAGCTGACGGGTTATCGTGATACTTGAGAACCCAAAACCGATCCAAGCTGTCGCCCTCTTGACATTGTTTTCGAGCGATTTCTCGGTGGCCTTCAACCTAAATTTTGTATTTTGGTCCCGATTATTGTTGTACGCAATTGCGAAGCGTAAATCTGCAGTAGTGCCATTGCAGTGCGGAAAGTACCCTACCGCATTGAATGCAGAGTGAACTACTCGAATAGCAGGAGTGTAGCAAGGGGGGGGGGATATCCCCCCCCCGAAAATTTTCAATTCTTCTTGCGTATATATACACGCACACATACAAACGCGCGCACGAACATACTAAAGTGTGGTTGAGCCCCCCCCCCCCCCCCCCCGAAAAACATTTATGGCTACGCTCCTGTTGAATAGCGCATGCAATCTGCAGTACAGCCGGTACGAAACATAAGACGAGTACCGTAGCTTGCTTGCTGCAGCTTCGTTTATCCTGCTCCAGTTCCAATCTCAAAAGCACTGGGGTAGCGGCGACGAAATTCGCGCACGGAGAAATTGTCTCGTGTATGAGCTGTGATGAGCTGGCGTTGTCAAATTTTTTGGCAGTGCACGGAACAATTTTGTTTTAATGCACGTTGGAAGCTTGGTGGTTGCCACAACTACGTCTTCAATGTGCGCAGTGCAAAAGAATACTCCCATTTGCTGAAAAAGAAAAGAAAAAAAAACAAACACGGGCCGGTGTAAAGCTAAATTTCATGCGCACACGCCAGAGCTTCCTGCGTCATAAAATTTTGTTGTTCGTGACGAACAGGACCTTGCTTGTACCCATGTCTATCGATTACAACGAAATTGTAGCCGTCAAAGCGAAGCAGCTCATTTCAAAATCGATGGCGACAAGGTTACTTCGCATTCGACACATTCTCAACAAAAGAACAGGCCCATTCGAAGGAGCTTGCGCTTTTTGTTGACCGTAATCAACTCTTCTCTCTCTCTCAAGAAAAAAACGATCTGCACTATGCGGTGTTATTTACGAATTATAGACGCACAAAAGATGAAAACAGGATGAAAGAAATAAATAAATGCATCAGGGAGGCCGGTTCTCTCTATATTGGGAAATAAGACTTTCCACATAGGTGCGTGCCACAAAAAAAAGGGATCTCTGGCCGCACAGCGCGTGCCTCCAGGGTAGAAACTTTAGTCTCGTAACAAGGTGCTACGAAAACAACTAGAACAGTGGTTATCAAATGGGGGTCCTCCGAAACCCATCCTAAAAACAAAAAAAGTAGCGTTTTTTGGAGGCACACGTATGTGTCCCGTGAAAGTGCCCCTTCTGCATTTCGATATGCTTCGCCGTTTAACAACATTGCATTGCGGCGGGGATGACTTATGTTTCCCCTTCTTCATGAAACGGCTGTAAAGTTTTTGTTGCAGTTTTCTACGACGTATGCCCGAGGCATACTTGTTCTAGGCTTGCATGTTTGAAGAGCAAACACAGCTAAGACAAGTTGAATGTGACTGTAGACCGCACAACTTATTGACAAGCTGTTGAGATCGAATTGGCGTGGTACGTTAGTTTGAGCATTCTTTGCCAAGGAGAAATAAGAGGCACATATTTCACGCTTGATGTGTTAATTTATGACCTCTCCCCCGCCCCTTTTCTCTCGCTGCAAGGGGTCCCTCATCACTTCCGCGGGATCACAAGCGGGTCCCGAAACATCCATGGCTGAGAACGACTGAGCTAGAAGGACGCAATAGTAAAAAAATAAGAATAAAAAAAGGAAGAAAGAAGGAAACGAAAAATCTAAAGCAATATTGAATGTTGGGAGCAAGATGAAGTGACGATGTCAGGCCGTGAGCGCTTGTCAGTGACATAAGAAAGCTATGAGTCAATGCTTCGCCACGACAGCAACTCGCGGCTTGTGACAGCAACGTTAAAAATTAGATATACGGGATAAAAAAAAGATTGATGCAGAAAAGGAAATACTCAGGAGGCAATGACTATGTTTTCTCTGCGACGTCACTTGTGATAAAACTGTGTTTATGTTTGACGCCAACCGAGCGCGACCTTTCCCGACACCCCTCGCGAAGTTTACTCCTCCACAAGATGCTTGAAAAGCGGGATATACTTTTTTTTGCAACTCGCATAATTTTTTTTTCGACTCTCCAGCTGCCTTTTTTTCCTACTTTACATTCACCTTATGTACACATCGTGGAGGACTTCTCAGTTTTTAATTTCCTGGCTAGATGAGGCAACGATTCCAAAAAAGTTTCAAGAGCTTTCGCTTATCGCTATTTAGTAACTACTGCTTCAACCTACATACGTGCTTATACTATGTTGCAAGACGGTGCAGAGATCCTTTTGCGCCAACATAATCCTGCTCCAGAGCCCAAAGCCCGAGGCAGTGTGTGCCATGGAGTCAAGAAGCAAGACACGTGCTTTTCCACGAACGCGCTGTTCGGCGCACGTCTTTTCGACCTCCATTGCATTGGCACATTCTTGCAAACTGAGTTTCATGGGATATATTCGTAAAGCTTTAAAAAGAACTATAAATTAATTTAGAATTTCTAGTCATTCACCCTAGACTATATATTCATCATTTCCGTCAGTAATAGATTCAAGTTAAGATGAAGGCCTAAGTTAAATTTCTCTTTCTCTCGTGACGAAGCATCTTTCTGGTTACATAAGTGTGACGCATGAAATTTGAAGGTATTTTGGGGTTTTGCACAGTTCTGGCTTAGCAAGAGTTATTTAACCCTTTCAGACGCAATCTATGACGAAATGTCTGTAAATGCGTCAAATCGATACAATGCTATTTCAAGGTACTCGTTATTATATTTCAGCAAAATAATGTCGTAATACGTTCATTTATGTGTGTTATAATAATCATTCCTAATTATTTTGTAATTAAATATCTACTTATTCTGATGCCATTCATACTTTGTTTTTACATAAACAGAATGAAATCTCAGGCTAGAAATATAGCGCAAGTTCGTTTTCGGTTATGTCCATGTTGAACTAAGAAAATTTATACTTTTGACATGGGTCACGGGAAGTAGCACGTCGAACAACTCGTTGAATATGGTAGTGCCTTCAGCAAAGTGGTCGTATGCTACAGTACACTGCAAAATGAAGTTAAATGAAAACAAATTTATTATGCAGGAGGTTCAAATCATCTAAAGTTCAATGTATCATGCTCTTTCGTAGCCCCTAGTGGATACAAGTAGCAAAAACAAGTAGTGTGCACAATTGTCTACATAGCGTTTCAAAGGGTTAAGTGTGCTAACACTAAGCTTTCGCCTTTTAAGAATGAAATGGGGTCTATATCTCAATGTGCAAGAATATCAATAAAACCCAAACAGACGTTATCAAAACTACGACGTCGACGCGAGCCGACTCGGAAACTTTAAGGAAACTAAAGAAACTGCACCGCGGGTAGGTTCTTTCATTTCGCCAAATTGGTGCGTGAAACCCAGCAAATCACAGTAGACCAACGGTTCTCAAGGGCCTTGCTTCAGCCTTGCCAGGGACCTTCATTATCTTTGTGCGGTGCCCCATTGGGGAAAGGTAATGGCACCATGGCATTCGATTACGGCTCTCCCCACTCCTCGTGCTCTTGCTGTGGGGTCATTATTGCTGCAGCAGTTGCAGGAGCATCAGCAGCGTTGGGAAACCATTGGCTATAGCGAATTCGAGTGGCCACTACCTCAATTGCCGCAGCAAAAAGAAAGAAAGAAAGAAAGAAAGAAAGAAAGAAGAGAAAGAAGAGAAAGAAAAGAAAGAAGAAAGAAAGAAAGAAAGAAAGAAAGAAAGAAAGAAAGAAAGAAAGAAAGAAAGAAAGAAAGAAAGAAAGAAAGAAAGAAAGAAAGAAAGAAAGAGTCATAACATCCAGTCGTCTGCCATAAATCGAAATAAGATGCCGCTCCACTTTCTTGTCCACGCACAGCCATGCGCAGGGTTCCCCTTCAGGGGGGGGGGGGCGAAGGTTCGTCGCAGCGCCCCCCCCCTCCAAATTATGTCAGTGTATGGCGCTGACATTGCGCCCCCCCCCCCCACCTCGAGTGCTCAGCGCCCCCCCCCCTCCCTATTATGTCAATGTGTGGGTCTGACTTTGCCCTCTTGGGTGAACAGAGGGGGCGGCCGCCCCCCTGTCGCCCCCCCCCCCTTGCGCACGCCTATGGGTATACGCAAGCCAACCACGCACAAAGAATAGGCGAATGACATAGGAACACGGCAGGCAGCAATGTAGTCATGAATGCACGATATTCGTGATTTGAGCCCATGCATTGCGCTTGCAGGGGCCATTGTCTAGGATCCCTCTCTAGGACGCTATTACTGCCTGTCTTGGTCGTAATTTCCTAACTTACGTCCTTTTTTTCCTTTCAGGCTGCAACTGCAGCCATTAAATCTTTACTGAATAGCGAGTGTCCTTTCATTGCAAAGATCATCGACAATGATGTTATGCTGCTGTTTCTCGATTGTGAGCTAGAAGAAAGTGTATTCTGTTTTTGTTTTTTTTTAACAGCGATGTTGTTCTAGCTCGGCGTGAAAATGTCTGTCCTTACCAAAACTATCATCATGAACCGGCACGTACTCTCTACATCCTCTCCTTCATCTTTGTCCTCTTCTGCTTGGCTCTCAGAACACGTGCGCCGATCTCTCTGGCGTGGCCTCTAATAAACTTTGTGTGAGAGAACGAGTACGGAGAGAGAGAAAGATAAAGAGAAGGAAAGAGGGTGACAGATAGAAACATAAAGAAAGACAAAGTTAGAAATTTCTTGCCAAAAAATACTCTTCACGAGGCGGGATTCGAACCCGCGAACCCTCCATCCGAAGGCGATCGTCTTAACCACAAGTCTATCCTGGCACGCTAGGAGCGCATGTAAAGAAGAAATGTAAAGAAAAAAAAACGTGTTCTAACTAGACAAAAAAGAAAGCCACCCAGAAATAACGCAGATTGGCGAAAAACATTGCCCGCTGCTAAGACGGCAGAGGTCGTTGCATTTCGTACTTCAAGGACGCTGACATAGAAAAAAAACAACCGAGCGCAGCTCCAACATTTTTCTAGACTGCGACTACGCGGAATACGAAACGGTGTTTGTCTGTGCGAACGATGTTTGAAAAGTCACGTTTGAAAGCCGGTGCGCGCTCTCTTTTCGGTATACGCATGCCTCGCGTTTTGTGTTCGTTTTGTTCTCTACTGTGGTCCAATTTCATTCGCGTGCGAGACGGAGATGTACGATCCCACGAAAAGTGCATGAAGTCGGAGACGTTCTTCATCGGTAATTTTTTTCTTCGCTAAACTATGCTTTCTCGAAACAAAGTGGAATCCCTCTTCTGCTTCAACTTTCTAAGAAAGTTCACTGTTTCAGTTGGTCACTCTCGTTCCGTACCTGTTGTCATGTTTGCTTGTTTAAACCGACGAGAAATATCGAATACCCAGCTCTCGCCGAGGCACTACGTGGTTAAGGGATCACAATGGAAAAGTCACTCAGCAATGTGCCTCGACCTGAAAAGACTCGAAGCACGAAGCTAAAAAAGAATGCAGGAAGGGAATGTTGAGGGCTCGTTTCTTTGTTTGACACAACCTTAATGAAATAAAGCCGATAATGAGGCCAAGGAAGGTATAGGGACGTTAATTAAACTGTTAATTGTACTGTTAATTGGACTGTTAATTGGACTAAAAGACAAAAGGCAACTAAAAGACGGCGGCAAGTTGTCTTTTCGTTCACTTTACTTTTTTTCCCGTCTATGTCGCAATTATTACAATACACTTAAAACACTACAATAAACGTCCCCTATAACTTCCTTGGCTTCATTGTCTGCTGGTTTTCATTAGCGGGGCCCTGAAACACTTTTTCAAGCAACCATCGAGTGGCTTCACTAAAGGAGTTTATTGCTTCACGAATCAACCACCGCAAACATTTTTAGAATCCGTCAAGTACAAGCGGAGTTACAGAGGTTTGTCGCAAGATGTAATTGCTTTCTCTCTTCTCTCGTCCCGACGAACGTGCCGGAAGCTAAGCAGGGAGGGATGGCATGGAGGAAATAAGTTACGTCACGCATGCTTCATGACCTTGAGCACTATTCTTTTAGGGGCGAAGCTCCTTAGGGTGTAGGTCTGTCCCTCCTCTGTAGTATAGTAGTAGGTAGCCGCCTCTAGTTGTTGGAGTGTTCACTAGATGGCGCTGTCGTAGCCACCTCTAGTTCTCAGAAAGATCCCTAGATGGCGCGGAGGCGCTCGCCCCGCTTTCGCCTCGCGAGGCCGACGCAGGCAGCGTCTGCTAGCGAGTTTCTTGATTGAAAAAACCAACTGCTCGCGCTGCACAACCGTTCACTGACCACCCCGTATATACGCACTGGATTTTGACCTCCAAGGTAGTGCCCATGTGAGATTTCTCCTGTGCGTCATTAAACAATGAAAAATCACAGCGTACGTGTAAAATTAAAGTGAGCTGCAAGTCGCCATGACTCTCATCGACCCTTTAGTATAAACGTGCCCGATCTCACGTCGTTGATGATGTACTGGGCAGAATTCACGGAAGATTCACATATGGCACGTGTCATTGGTGGAAGGCAATCGTTCGATTTAGTGCGGCGACGTACGCTAGGAGGACCGTTGTAATGAAGGGACCACGTAAACCAACAGTACAATAAATGTTTGATGTTTAATATATACACGGTGTTTCTCACGTGTTTACTTGATCATATACTGGGCGAAATACTCGGAGTATTCACGGTTTACCGATGATTTCCTCCGGAGCTTCGCCCCACTCATCATCATTCACCCCGTGGATATGCTGTGTATTCTTTTTTTTCCTCGAACGCGTGGCTTACTTTCAGTGCGATCGCGAGCGCGCGTGCGGGCACGCGGCGGCCTCCCGCAGCGGCCGCAGTAACTATGTAGCCGACGATGCCCAAATCAGCCAATAGGCGTGGATTGGGTATGCGGCGCGGTCATTTGGGTATATGGCATCAAATGTAGAAAGAAGAGGGGACGAGTTCTAGCTGACTTTCAAGAATTAAATGCAAGTTCCAGGCCGCGTGCTGCGCTATAATGTTTGGCTCGTGTGTTATCACGAGCCTCGACTACCGATCGGCAGCGTTTTCTGGCCATTCTAAAAAAGTGTTTCAGGGCACTTATAGGCTAGAACGAAGTAGTTTATAGCACCATTTTCATTGATCTTAGTGTCTGTTTCATTGATCTAAGTGACTAGTACGCGTTGCGCAATACAAACACCCGTGAGCATCCTTGTCCATTTAAAGGCAAAAGACAGGTTGATGCATTGTTTCACACGCGGCTTTTTGGATGTCTCGGTTAAATGAAATTGTGGCCAAAAGTCCTACATTGTTCGAACACCGTTTTCTAGCGGCGTAAATGAAAGTCTGAATGAGTAAACTCCAGGGCTTAAGAGCTAACTATAAAGATACTTGAAGGATGTCGAAATGTACTTTAGCCAGCTGCTCCTTATGTTAATGAGCCGATTCTCTTAAAGACGCATGTTTGTTTGCTTGTGTTTTACTATATATTAATCTTCTGCGGAAAATTGTATTTGAATTTACAATTATTGCACCACAGTTCTTCATATTACGGAGCGCTATTGAAGCTGCAGTGCCATCCCTTGAACATTCCTGTATATACTAATTCGAATTTCGTGACGAAGAATGCATTCAGTGGTATATTTCTTAGCATAAGCAATTACATATTCTGTAGTGCTATGACCGCACATTAAGGAGGTATAGAACATTCAGAAAGCTTACTTGCGTCCAATAATATTGTGCTCTCGTGCATCAAGACCCTGTCCTAACTAATGAAGCGACGTTCGCAGGCAACGTCACTGCATTAAAGATAAAGCAGGGCACAAATTAGGATGTAGTTCATGCAACAAGGAAAGCGTGTGCGCGTGTTATCGTTCATTATAACGCTGGACGTCTTTAAATGGCTGAACAGAGGTATTAAGCGGAAAGAATGCCATCAGAAGTCGACATATGAGAACTTGTTAAGATCACGCGATAAATACTTCCATTGGAACGCACTTACATTTGATGTCTGTTCTAAAGTTCAGATACAGGCCTGCGTCGTAACCACTCTCCCATAGTAATATACATGATCCCTTTTCTGTAAACACAAGTACCAGCTATTTACTTCTTCGGAGACCGCTGCGTACAGTTTTCCCCTTACGGTACCTGGTACACTGAATCATTGGCATTTTTTTGCTAAACACTAACATGCCCTCTCTAATACACGTGTTCCTGAGTTTCACACAAAGTACACACGTGCGAGCAATTTTTTTTCGTGATTTCGGCACAAATTCTCACAAGAGCACACGAGCGAGCAATTTATTTCGTGATTTCGACACGATTGCTCAAGAGCACACGTGCAAGCAAGAGATAGACGGTTGTTCACCAGACTGTGCGTTCATATTTCGATCGCCAGTGACCCTACTTTGCACTGTCAATGTGCTAAGCCATGCAGAGAGAAGGTCCAGTTTTACGCCGTTCATTTTTCTTTCCCCTCCCCCCCCCCCCTTTTTTTTTCACGAATACCAGCGTATTACAGACTGCGTTTCTTATTCTACTGGGCACGAAATCCTGTCGCGTTGTCCGTATATGTTTGCGTCGGCTTTCAATAACACATTTTCTCATGTTGTTTACGTAGTGAGAAGGAGACGCTGTCACGCAACTTAGTTACCATATACTCTTTATGGTAGCTCACTTCTCGGTACAACGCCCACCTCTATCTATCCTCTTGACGCTCGTGCCATCGCTCTATACGTACACTTCAGCTTGATCGCAGAAAAAAAGTCTCTGCGAGGTTCTGGGCAGTCCGGTGTTTCAAAAAGTTCTTTCTTCCGGGAGGATGTTTGCGCGTGGGCGATCTCTTAAATCAGTACGCCGTTTTTCTGGCTTGTTGCACACTTTCGCGTCAGCCTTCCACAAAATGGCCGATGGACTAAACAAACAAGGTCAGAAACAACAGGCGCCTTTGCGGAGGAGGAGCAACGCACTCATGCGCGAAGAGTCCCTCGAACACTTCTCGCTTGAGCCGCGGGAGACGTTCGGTGCGCTTCAATGCGCGCCGCTACCGGCGACTCGTCAAACCAGAATGACGTCGCTGCGTGGGAAGAAAGTATCATACCTGTCATGCGTGACGGGTGGACTTTCTTCGTGTGGGCCGAAGACTACTGCTAAAGTTGTCGTGCGAGATATCCGAGGTACTCTACGCCACAAACAGGCCGTGCGGCACCGGTAGCCATGCACAAAGTGAAGAAAGGTAACGTCGTCCTCCGCTTACCCTCCCTTTCACTAAGCTTACTTAACCTCACGTCACTTACTTTTACATCTTACCGCGCTGTTCTCTCCACTCGTAAGGTATTGGTTCTTACCTCTCAGTTGGACCCTGCGCACTGCGGCGGGATATGACAGATACTAAACTAGGGTGGTTGAAAAGCCAGTTCAATCAGCTCCGCAAACTCCTCTTCAAGGCAAACTACCTGCAAAGTCTAATAGGATATATTTATTTGTGCTGACAGGTCGTGAGCCCGTGTGCTTTCTGTCATTGTGCCGCGTTTGAACCGAAGCCACCAACTTAGCGACGCTCGACGTCATGGCTTCGAGGTCACGTCACTGTATCCTCAGCGTTGGTGTCTGTCGGCAGCACCATATTGACTCTACAGCAAAGACGCCAGGCTGTGGTTCGTTTCTCGCATACAGGAAAATAAGCTAAAATTCCAGTACACTGCGATATTGATGCACGTTAGGAAAGCCCACACTGCTGAAAGGAAATCGAGAGCCGTCCAATACGGTGTCCCTGAGCAGACTGTGGAGCGTCTGCATTTGTGAGACCGTAACTATATAAATATATAAACATATGTATCTATAAAGCTACATTTCAATACCAGAGCTCACAGATTAACGCTAAACTTTGAAAAGAGATCATCGGGGAACGAGGACAGGCTGCAACAAGCGGCGTTTTTGTCGCTCAGGATTGACCGGGGGCTGCTTTGAAAGGCCGCTTCAGTTCGTTCTTACTGAAAGACAACACGCGTAAACAAAGATCGTGCCCTTCGACTTGTTCTCTCCCAGAAGATTAACGTAAACAACGACCCAACAGGGCCCTTGGCCTGAGCTGTTTACCGTTTAAACAGCTCGCTTCCGCCAGTTTACGGCAACAAGAAGGAAAATAGATAGAGCAAGAAAGAGAAAGAAATAGATAAAGAAAGAGGAAGAAATAAATAGAAAAAAGAAAGAAAAAAAGACAGAAAAAGTGGAAAAATAGAAAAAGAGAGGAGGAAAGAAAGAGAAAACCGAAGAGAAACAAAAAAGGCTGCCCAGCTCCGCACTTCCTTCAGGCTTGGCGCCACTAGTGCGAAGTGGCCTTAATTTTTTTTTTTATCTCATCTCTTTCTCTGCTTTCTTTCCCGCCTCCTATTTCCCCACTTCACTGCAGGGTAGCGTACCGAGTACTAGCGTCTGGTTCACCTCCCCGCCTTCTCTCTCTCTGTCTCTCTCTCCATCTCATTAGGAAGGATTTTACTGCGATTGAAGCTCATGTGTTGTGTCAAGCAAATGGTGATATTTAATATTACACAGTTACTGCACGGTGTGCGTGTGACCCGCATCGGTGGTCTAGTGCTTATGGTGCTCAACTGCTGACCCGAAGGTCACGGGATCACATCCAGGCCGCGGCGGCCGCATTTTCGGTGGAGGCTAAAATGCTCGAGACCCGTGTACTTCGATTTAGGTGCACGTTAAAGAACTCGAGGTGGTCGAAATTTCCGGAGCCCTTCATTACGGCGTCCCTCATAATCGTATCGTGGTTTTGGGACGTTAAAATGTTATTGTGTGCGTGTGTGTGTCTAAGTGCTCGTGTCTGATCGCATGTGTGTGTGTGTGTGCGCGCGCACGTGTCTTTCTTGTTACGTGCCTTCCGCTTTTGCGAACACAGCTTCCATTAACATACTCTCTTCATCCTCCTTGCCGGGTTATTGCCATGGTCGCTTCGATATATAACCTCTCTACAGCACCTTCACTTTTTGCCACAGCAGTATTTCGTTCGCGATATCTACGAACTACCACACGGCCCTACAACTCTGGTGTCATTTTTCAGAGGCGAGCGAAAAAAAGAAAAGTAAAAACATGTTTTGCCCGTTTTATTACTGGTTTGGCTTCACACTCCCCTTTTGCGTGCTTATTTGTGGCTTGTGTTTCCATGGTAGCATGGCTCATCTCGCACGCGGAACACTTCCTTCATTTGTGGCGAACTCTACGAGGCCATTTTTCATTTGAGTCAACTATAAGCCTTGGTGCTCGAGTTTCACGTGCGCCCACTCCCTATTTGTGCTTTATTTTATTTATTTGCTCAATTTCCAGCAGACCTGTTGCGCGTAGCGACCAGGCTATTATGACTTCTACCGACGACACACTGCTGTAATGAATTTTCTTGCGGTACATTCCTGTGGCTGACATCCTCCATCATTATCATATACATCTTCGTTATTATCTCGTATTTTCTTTTAGATGTGAAGCATCTTATAGCGGAGTTCAATCCGGTGGTGGTGGTGTGCGGCGTGACCACCCTTACTGCGCATGCGCAAACCTTCTCCACTTCCCCTCTCCACTCACTCTCTCCCCTTTCCCTCTCCACATCACATCTCCCCTTCCCTTTCCCCTCTCATTTCCCTTTCCCGCACCCTCTCCACTTCACCTCTCCCCTTCCCCTCCCCTTCTCTTCCCCCTCCCTCTCCACTTCCTCTCTCCCCTTTCCTCCTCACCACTCTACCTCTGAAACGCGGGCTCTACATGCCGAAACACTGCTTCGCATTGCCTCATGGTCCCCTTTAGCGGGAGATGGTGTGATTTTTTCTCTTCCTTATTTTTTCCCCTTTGCTATAGTGATGCTAACTGGAAGCAAGCTTTTGATATAAGGTCAGCTTAAGACAGGTGGCGTGTTTAATAACACTCGGCACGTTTTCGCGCCTTTAGACATTTTTTACTGGATGAATTCCTAGACTCGCGCTCGCATGCCTACACATTAAGACAGGAAATACGTAAAAGGAAAAGTTCGAAATAGGTAGCTACTTGTCTTCGCAACGTGGTTTGCCAGGAGACGTCGTGCGAATCGCGTGCAGGTTCAACGAAAAAAAAAAAATTTTGATAACGCAGGCGTACGTACGTACGTGCATGCATGCGTGCGTGTGCGTGCGTGCGTGCGTGTGGGTGTGTGTGTGTGTTCTACACAATAAAAAGGCAAGAGCTGGACGCCTATGTCAACGCTACAACACCAGTCCCGCTAAAAAAAACGTATCTTAATTGCAATGCGACTGCACACCAGCGAAAAAATCCATCCGGGCAAAATGTTCCTGTCCCGCTCGTCTTCTCGGCTCTGTTTACGTGCCACGCAGTTCGCGAGATGTTTACGTGCACGCAGTTCGCGAAAGCGTGTGCAAACGTAACGAGACAACTTATGAGGGAAATAATTATCGCGAAACTTCAACATGCAGTCAGAAGCACGCGCTACTCACTACAAAAGAACTATATGAAGAAACAAAAACAGCGTTTTCAGAATAACGCTGCAGGTCTGGCGCAGCTTGTATAGATTTGGACATTCTGGGTTACCTCTGCTTCATTTAGCAGCAATGATGGAACCTATGATCCGTAATTTTAAAGTGAAAAACAAGAGGGAAAAAAACAAGATTTCAAGTAGTCGGGTGCGTTTTCATATTAGCTGTGCCACACGCAAAAAAGAACGATGAAAATATATTAGCACGTTCTTGTTTTACAGGTTAACAGAGCGAAAACCAATGGACAGAAAATGGCGTCGCTTTCATGTAAAAGTGTCGCAAGGTCATCCAACGTGCGCGCTTGCTCGCGCTGAGTTTTTCCCCTACACGGCACTGTCTGAACAGCTTTGTTAGCTTTCTACATGTTTCTCCAACGTTATCTGATTAAAGGACCCTGATATTTCTAAAAGCTCTTCCCAAACATTTAAAAAGCTTTAGCGGGCCTTACGTATAGGGCCTCCTAAAGTTAAGAAAAAGCCCACATCAGCCGTGTGTATCTAGAGAAGTACTAGGGGGTGCTATCCATACAACTTTCTGTAACACTAGTGTTGTTGCTTTCCATCGCATTCAGAACGTGGCTACCAAGGTCGGGAATGAAGTCTGAGATATTGCGTTCAGTATCGACTTGACAACCTTACGAGCCACCACTGTAAGTTGTTCAAACAAATAATGCGTATTTTTCCTTGATGATGAGGTGAAAAAGTCGCTGTTTCTTGTTACTCTTATCGTCCGTATAGGTTAAAGGACGACTGGTGTAGCAGCGGTTTTTATCGCAGACATCATGTGCAGAATGAATCATGACACACACATACACACACTCACTCAGTCGCACACACACACACACACACACACACACACACACACACACACACACACACACACACACACACACACACACACACACACACACATACATTATTATGTCTCTGAATAGATGTCTCGCACCGACCTGTGGGGGCTGTGATGACGAGAGAGGAAGGGGCTCTTTATTGAAAAAACTGAATTTTACCGGCTTATATATAACCGCTGGCATGCTACTATGTATAGGGATCGGGAATGGGATAAAAATGCAGAAGAGAGAGACAAATAATAATAAACAGAAAAAAATATAAGCAAATATGGAATAGCGCAAGTGAACGTGATAATGATATTTACAAATAGGATGTCAGGTATGTTTAGGCTTTTCTGTATGAAATAGTCAATCATTGAAACTTTTCGATTAGCCTAATGGCACTGCATGTTTCTTTTTTTTTCACGTATTTACCTGCCCTTCCGAAAATTTACTACAGATACCTTTTGTTAACACAAATATGCTTTTCATTATTCCTTACAGGCACGTTCTGCGACCATGAAACAAAACATTTTTTAGCATTCTCCGTTATTTTGGGCGCATACAGCGGGCAAGCCCGTGTTTTTATTAGTAAATTATTGGTATGGTGTTTTGTAATGGAAGGCTGATAGGTGGTACTGTACGCCGCAGCGTTTCCGTATTGATCTCGCAAATCGCTTTCACTTGTTTTTTTGCGTGCTTGACCTTGGGTCGCATTTTTGCCGTTTTTCGGTCGATGTACTGCGCGTCCGGTGGAGCATCGAAGCTGGTCATCTCACCGTCCAAGGTCGTCGCAGCCGTTGCCCATTGAGCGCGCCACCGCAGCAGCGCCAAAGGGAAGTACGGGAAAATAAAGAGGAAAAAGGGCTTCTAACGACGCGCGAAACGCAAAATCAAAAAGGGCAGCGTGACCGTGACGAGCTGCTGGCTTCGCAGAGACGGCGCTGGTGACCGCGGTGGCAGCCGGCTTCTTTTTCGTGCGCTGAATGGCGTGTATGATAAAGCAGGCCGTCTACCGGTATAACGGGCACGCAGTGACGTATTGCGCAAAACTCCCAGGGTGAACACGCTGGCCTATAGATCGATGCCTGCTGTGAGATGACGCGCCCCCGTGTATAGAACAGCGTGATGACGAACGAGGTGGAGAGGCGGCCCCTGAAGGTTTCAAAAAACACGTGTGCTAGATGCTATATAGGAGTATGATTTTGCGATGCCGTGCTTGGGGGGAGCCAATCAGTTTCGTGACGTTATTCTCGAACTGTTCGACCAAGGATTTAGAGAGAACGCTTCTCGTAGGAAACACATATATGAAGGGGGAGATACGACACACCACCGCTCTGTTACGATGCAACATTGGAACTGACGTAACGTTGGCGTCTTTCTTGGCATAACTGCTAGGGTTTTGAGTGTCAAATTTACGATATGATTAAGAGGGCACTCCACAGTGGAGGGATCCGGAAATTTCGGCCACCTCGGATTCATTAACGTGCACCAAAATCCAAGTGCACGGGCAACGGTGTCTTTCTTGCAATAGTAACAACATATGATTATGAGAGAAGCCGTAGGGGAGGGCTCTGAAAATTTCGGCCACCCAGGCCTGCTGAACGTGCACCTAAATCTATGTACACGGGCCTCTAGCATTTCCTCCTCCATCGAAAATGCGGCCGCCGCGGCAGGGATTCGATCCCGCGACCTTCGTTTCAGCAGACGAGCACCATAACCACCAGACCAGTGCGGCGGGTATTATCCCGTGTAGAGCACAGTGCTAGAGCAAACTAGAGCTAAGGCCGACCTCTGCTCCTTTCTGCTAATAAATCGTTCTCTCTCCTTCTTTCTCTCTCTCTTTCTCTTGCTTTCCTTAAACTAGGAGAACGCAATGTGTGCAATCATCTTATCTTTAATTCTTTCTTTCTCTCGCGCTGGGTAGGCGATGCCTGCCATTTGGTGCCCGAGCTGGTCTTGTAGGATTAAAAAAAAAAAAAAAAACAGGAAAATAAAGTGAAACAAAAAGCTCGTTTTGCCAGTTGTTATTGTCAGTACACTTAGTCGTTGATTTTTTTCTTTTTTATTTATAGTTATCTTTCTACCGGCGTCGGACTTCGGATCGTAAGTTTGTTCAAATGCAGAAGCGGGTTTCTTGCCGCATCTGCAGGAAAAGCAAGCCAGGGCGTTGCGAAGTGCGCTTCATAATTTATGAGCACGCACTTCATGCAAATAAAACTGTGCCTACGCCCGCATTTCTTTTCCCATGGGCTAGCGCAAGCGCGGGTGCAATGGCAGCAGGTTGCATTTATTTTTGCCTCCGTGCCTTAGCTCTAGCGCGAACGGTGCTCCCGTTACTTTTATTGTTTACGTACGAGAAGTATGCACTGCTCGATCATATATATTCGTGCGCAAACACAGGCGCGATGTTTCCTGTTGCCTTCTCGCGAAACTATTTCAATTTTTTCTCAAGCGTTACCCAGAACGAAGAGTTCGCAAGCGGGAATATGCTGTTATATCCGCAATGCACGTATATTTAAAATAAACAGTCCAAAGTTACCGCTGACCTCATCTCCCCCCTCCCTCCCCTTCCTCCACTTTCTTATTTTGCTGTTTTGCGCTAAAGGATATGTAGCTCTTTTATCTTCCGTAAGGCAGTACGAACCGATTACCTAAGCACTAGTGCTTCCGGGAATACGCATGTGGGCTTAGATTTATGATGCAAGTTTTGTAGATGCGGCTGCAACTATAACGGCGCTTCAGACTTAAGTGCTGCATATGTTCATGGACGGATAATCTCGTTTAAAATAAACGTACCACGCACATTCAGACATTTGTCTCGGGAAGTTGTGGTACGCGAAGTGGTAAGTGAAAAGCACCCCCACCAATTAGAAGATACCAAGCCCAGGTGTTATGGGTGGATCGAACCAGAGTGGAGCGACTGGTTTCCTTTACTTCCAGAAAGATTCCACGTGCACCTGACGACAAATATTTGCGATGAACGAATGATTTAGTTCGCGAGCATAAGGTTGCGAAAGAGACTTCCCCATAAATGTGAAGAAGACTGCCATTTCAATGTTTCAGAAGGCTTGGGCAGAAGGCTTTGCAATGCTTAGCAGTGCTAAGCAGCATGAGAAAGCTCAGCAGTGCTACATGCGTAATCAGGTAATCACGGAATTGAATCCCAGCCGCGGCGGCCGCTTTTCGATGGAGGCAAAATGCTGGAGGCCCGTGTGCTCAGATTTACGTGCATCTGAAAGAGCCCCAGGTGGTCAAAAGTTCCGCACCCCTGCACTACGGCGCCTTTCACAATGATATCGTGGTTTTGGGACGTAAAACCCTAACAATTATTATTACGGTAATCAGGAAAGTTGAGTGAACGAACTGAGGACCGTTATTTTCACCTGTCTCATCATACTGAAATGAAAAAAAAAACTGTAACCAGATTTTCGTAATAATGTGCGTCACCTCTTCTTTGCAAATATGTACCGCAACGCTTGTAATAAATAAGTAATTTTAATGTATCATAGTTTAGTTGGTAAATGAATTGTATTTTTTTGGAAATGATTTCATCTGTAATCAACCAGTATTAGCATCACTTCTCGAAGGAATACTATAGTTCTTTTTTCTCTCTTTGAAGCACAAGACAAACAAACAAAAATACACACGCTGTAAAATCGGTAAGACATATTCTGCACCGGCAGCCCAAACCGCTCCTTTGGGAGCTATCCGCTGCGCAAACTTATCTTTGGATTCACCAGGTCTTCTTTTTTTTCATAGATGCAAGAAGGCCTTTGATCACACGAAGCCCATTCTATACACCTAATAATAAAGTACTATTTTCGCCTTTGTAATATCTCATTTGTCTTTTGAAACAACAAGTATGCACCCGTTGTCACGTCTTCATACGGGAGGAATATAACAGGAGAGAGGGCAAAGGCTGGTAGGTTAACGAGTTCAGAATTACCCGTATGCTATTTCCAATTTCCCATCTCATTTCCTGGCGCAGGCGAACCTGCCAAGTATCCGTGAACAGCAGTTCTATTGTAGGATGTATGTGTAAAGCTTACTCGATAGTGAAAGGGTTTTGCCGGCTACTGCACCGGCACATAAAAAGAGAATGGCGCGTCTTCGCGATCAGTGAGAGGCGTATCGCGTTTTTGGGCCGAATGCACTGTACTGGTGAAATCTGTTGCAGAAGCAACAGCAGTATCACACGCGGATTTCTTCCGTCGCCATGACGAAAGAAAAAAAATGATAAGAAGACAGCGCTCGTATGTTCCCATGACGATAGAAAATGCCCGACGTCGCGAGGAAATCCGAACAAGGCTTGGAGAGAGTCTATTCCTATTTTGGTGAGAAAGACTTGTCTCTGAACTATGAGTTCTTGTCGTATAACAGAAAAAGTTTCTGCTTCCGAGAGTTGAAATCACCGGACGCTTTTTGGGTTGGCTGAAATTGAAACCAAAAGTACTCAAACCAACTTACGGATTAAATTTCTCTGCTACGAGCTCTTTATTTACTTTTGTTGTATCTGTGCGTGCGTGCGTGCGTGCGTGTGCGTGTGTGTGTGTGTGTGTGTGTGTGTGTGTGTGTGTGTGTGTGTGTGTGTGTGTGTGTGTGTGTGTGTGTGTGTGGGTGTGTGTGTGTGTGTGTGCGTGTGTGTGTGTGCGTGTGTGTGTGTGTGTGTGTGTGTGTGTGTGTGTGTGTGTGTGTGTGTGTGTGTGTGTGTGTGTGTGTGTGTGTGTGTGTGTGTGTGTGTGTGTGTGTGTGTGTGTGTGTGTGTGAGAGATAATTGCGTAACGACAGGAAAAGCATTCTTAAAGAAAATTATGACTGTTTATCGTGTATTATTCAATTTCTTGTAAAATAAGGTATGCCTAACATGGCGAGCAAGCTTCTGTGACAATACAATTGAACTTGCGAAGAACGATTTCCGGACTTCGTTTTATATTGTAAGGAGCAGCAAATCTTTCCCAGTTATGGCTAGCTCATTCAATCTGTGTTACCGAATAAATATATTATTTCACACTACACCGGTACGCTCGCGTTGCAGAACAGGTTCACGGTTGCTCACAGCATGCACAACGCTAATGCGCCTTCGGACACCTACAGCACGTCCTAAGGCGGATTAGCGTGAAATAGTATTGCTCACCAACTTTCGAGAGATTTCTTTTATCAGCGAATCTGTTAAAAGAAAGCTCTCGAAAGCTAACGGACGTCTTACACAGCATGCACAACGCTAATGCGCCTTCGGACACCTACAGCACGTCCTAAGGCGGATTAGCGTGAAATAGTATTGCTCACCAACTTTCGAGAGATTTCTTTTATCAGCGAATCTGTTAAAAGAAAGCTCTCGAAAGCTAACGGACGTCTTACTACCAGCTTTACCAACGAAGCTGATAAATCTGGTAGTAAGACGCCCGTTAACAAGAAACCCCTGCTGCGCCCTTGCCACAGCAACCGTCACAGCTGCGCGCCACCTGTGCTAAAGATAGCCAAGCCGCCGCCAAGCCGAGGAGCAACCGGCACAGTTTCCTACACCGTGGCTCAGGGACAGCGATTTCAACACATTCAGACTGGCAAGCTTTGCGTGTATTCCGGATCCGCCCGTCGCCGTCTCTTTGCTGCCGCTTCTTCGGCCAAGCACGCTGGATCCAATCGCCGCCGGCGTTGTGATTCCCGCGCAGCAACACGACGAGCTGAGGATCAACCATCTTCGCTGTGCCAAGCTTGCGCAACTTAGTGCGAACTTCCCGCATTTTTTTTAAAACTGCGGAGCACTTTAAGGTACCGACCTGTCGTCGTCTCATGTCTCGCGTTGGCGTCACGCAGGTCCCTCGTCTGATACACATAAGCCGAGCAGGCTGCAAGTTTGGAACGCCAGGGCTTGCTTGCCCGTGAATGCCAGTGAAGCGACAGCGAAACGACAGTGTCGGGAGTTAGAGACAGATCTACTAAGAGAGAAGCGGGTGCGAAACGCTCGCGCCGGGAGTTAGAGGCATCGCTCTCAGAGCAGCGAAAAGTAGAAAAACAGTATAAAGGAGACCATAGAACAGAAAATGGATAGTCGCGAAACAAATCACATAATCCCACTAAAAGAACAGAAAAGAGCAGTAAAAAGCAGATAAACAAAAGGAGAGAACACAAAAGGAGAGAAAAGACCAGATAAAAGCCAGATAAACGCAACAGAAACGCAGGCAAGTCAATGCTCCTTAGTTCGTAAAGCTTTCACTTGGGGCTTTTGATTTATTTCTGTGGACTCAGCCAGTGTGTCGTTTTTTTTTTTATTGAAATAGAAAACAAATGAAGGAGTTGTTGTCACCATTGCTTGGTGACGGCTACCCCTTTCCACATAGTTGTTAAGATAACAGAATAAATAAAAAATATATATCTATATATATATACATATCTACAGTTGTACAAGTTCAAGAACTCAGTAGCTGTCGCAAATATTAGTGTCTTCAAAATAACGCTGGAGCACTTTCATTGCTTTACGGTTTATCCTAGTCGGCCATGGGCCTAGTATTTTCGCTAAGGAAAACGTTCGCTCAGAGTCCAGCGTGTGAAGTTCTTGTTCGAGTCGCTGTCTATGCGTGTCGTACTTCGGACAGTCGAGCAACAGATGATGCACATCCTCGTCGTCGTGGCCGCACGAACATGTTGACGATGATGCACGATGAATCCGAAATAAGAAGTGCTTTGTGTAAGCGGTTCCGAGTCTTAGGCGATGAATGAGTGTGTCGATACGTCTTGGGAGCTGGGGGTCTAATTGGCACTCAAGGTTAGGGTCAACAGCGTACAGAATCGATTCCTTTGTGCTGTCAGGGAACCAGGTGGATAAACATAATTCACGTTTCGTTCGTAATCTGCCTGTGCTGAAGCAACTATTATTGCGTACCCCAAAAATAATGTCCCTATGCCAAGTCTACTGTGCTCACCCGTTTCTTTTCATTCTTGTTTTCTTTAATGCGATCAACCAAGCAAGTAATGGCTACTCATTGAAAAGCTGCTGAAATGGTAGGCGATTAAGAAAAGCTGAAGTGCAGGTCTAGAACCCGCGCAACCATTTATGTAACCTGAAAGCGTATATTGAAGAACGCACATTACAAACAGTTTGCACGCAGTCAATTTCAGCGCCTAGAAGTTTCGCAAGAGATCCCTGCAGCGTGCTCATTTGAACCGAAAGCTACCGTCCTAGGAAACTGTTTCAAACTTTGGGTAAAGCATCGCCAACTATACGACAAGTATTTCTAACTCTGCCTATACAGGAAGACAGTTTAATTTATTCGAATTGTAGAAGAACGGCACTGGTAGGAAGGGAGGAGGGTTTTGGTACCTCGGTTCACGCCAGGAAGCAATCATTTTTTCGTTGTGTGATTGCAGAAGATTGAAACGTCATTTCGAGAAATCGTTAGCGTCGGCTCTAGGTGGAGCAGGGTATGAGCGCTGGCACTTCGACGCGTAGTGGTACTTGAAATGCGAGCCTGTACGGAACCAATTTTCTGGCGTTTGCAGATTGCCAGATGACGCTGAAGCCAAGAATGTAATAACTTCGGAAGTAAGCAGACAACCTGGAGATTACACCGTAATGCAGAATAAGAAGCGCTTTGCATGTCGACGTTCTGGTATTTCACAAAATAAAATTGATTTGAGGCAGCGAAACGTGAGGAATATTGCTCAAACCATGTCCCAATATATAGAATACCAAGTGTCATTACTTCGACAGTCTCACGATCTGAGGATTCTTTCGGGCCAAAATTGTAATTATAATTTGCATTAGAATTATAATTACCTCCTGCTCTAGTAAATACAGCACGTATCACTGGTAGCTTTTTTGCAGAGTTACTTTCTGAATAGTGCCTTATCTTCTGCGACGGCAACGTTGTGACGGAAAACTTGAACGGTCTCAAAGCGTTCCCTTTATAAAGTGCCAAAAACGTCAAGGAAGTAAAAAGCTATTTTTGACACAGGATTTCCTTGGAAGGGTTTAAAGAAATAAGATTCATTTCTTAATTTGTTCACTGAAAAGTACCATTGGGAGCTCCCGAAAGCACCTTTGAATTCTCCTCAAAAGCACCCAAAAACATCTCAGTCAGTCGTGCGGTCGTGTTTTCAAGAAACGAGCCATCTTTTTCTTTTTTTTCTTTCTCGAACCAGCTTTCACGGAGGTATCCTCAGTGCCAGGCTTTCATTCAGCGGCACCATAACATTTTAAGACAGCCGCTCGACTCACCAAGCGTCTTTCTTTTTGCGAGCTTTTAAATTCATTGCCAGATAGATGCACTGGATCTGAGTTCCCTCTCACCAGTATCGAAGGCCAAACTTGACTCTTTCTCAATTCGCTTCCCTTCATTTTTATTTCCTTAAAAAAAGGCATTACATAAGTGGTGGGATTTAGAGATGTGAACTTATTTTTAAATTATTGGCTACATGTGTTCACTGAATACTACGTATTAATATTCATCTTTAGAAATGTTGACTAGCATGGATCGTATTCGCAGAAACGCTTTACGCTAGGACTATTTCTACGAAAAACTTTCCGCCAATCTTCATGCCCGAAGTTTCGTTGTCGAAGGTGGCTGATCCAAATGCAGAATTCTGGCTCGTAGTACTCGAAAAACCCGGCGCCGCGAGCGCAAACAAATGCGGCCCTTGAAGCTGCGCTGGTCACTTGCGCATTTATATGCGCCGTTTTGCAATAATTGGTGCTTTCTCGACAGTGGACTTGTCAGCGATAAACCGTTTATGATATCGCAATCTGATATTTCATCGAGCTGACTTGTCATTTCCCGTTGCAACATTTCATCGTTGCGTGCATATGAACGCGTGACCGCCGTTATTGCCTGTAGCAAGTGAAGTGTTGCGCTGCTCAGCACGTGGAGGAATGTCTGATTTCCGGCATGCAGGAAGGAAAGAGTTAGAAGGGAGCATTGTGCAATGAGAAAGAAAGAAAAGAAAGAAAGAAAGAAAGAAAGAAAGAAAGAAAGAAAGAAAGAAAGAAAGAAAGAAAGAAAGAAAGAAAGAAAGAAAGAAAGAAAGAAAGAAAGAAAGAAAGAAAGAAAGAAAGAAAGAAAGAAAGAAAGAAAGAAAGAACGTCAGGCACGCACACGCCAAGGTTGGCTTGGCCCAATTTTAAGGCGATAGCCTTATATGTCTCACCAGATGCGAAAATTGACCGTAGGCGTCCGGCGTCGGCGGCGTCGGCGGCGTGCCGTCACAGATCACCAAAATTTGCAACATCACACGAGGAAGTCATAGCATGACATCGTCTCTTGGTCAAAGGTGGGCCGATCACCGAGGCAGGGCAAAACCAGGTGACGTGCAGAAAGCTTGCAATGCCTCCGATCCTGGAAGCATTGCAAAACCTCGTAAGGCGCAGAAAGCTTTCGGAGGGGGACGTCGGATGATCAGTACCTCGACTGAGAAGGAAAAACATGGCTGATCCCTCTGTCATGGGAATCGGTATAACACGACAGTGAAACGTGTCTTCGCAGACGTAGTTGAGCGTCTGTTGAGCATTCTTTCGCCCCAAGGGCGAAGGAATGATTGCTACAGCAACAAATTGTAATGTCACGCGAAGAACGGCAAGCAGCTCGAAACTTGCAACGCGCTGCTCAAGCAGAAAGGACGCACGGAACGAACATACACAGGATGAGAGCGAACTAACTGTCACATTTGTAACTTATTTCTGCGTGAGCACCGCGCTCCTTTCGCAAAAGCGGCCACTGCAGTGAGCCATGTGACCTTCGTGCTCTCAGCGCGAGACGTACAAACCACCGCGATCACGAGATAAGCACACAACGGTTGCGCGCTCGTTGTGACGTGTCTGGTCCCACGCATTCTGAATTGCCGAAGTGCAAGGCCGGCTGGATAACCCCAACCTCTTGCTATTCATCGTTAAAACTGACGAGTACGTTAAGTTGCATCTAAAAAAAAAACTTACTAGTGTGATCTGTCGAATGTAGTTTTCTAAGATAAATTATAAGAAGATACATGGGGTCTACTGACACGCGTACATCTTTACAAACCACCATAGCAACAACGCGCAGTGCCAACGCAAATTACCTCTCTCGTATGCTTAGAAAAAAATACACAAGAGATTGAGATGATGTCGCCTGCACACAATACCCCAGTACTATAGTTTGGGCAGATGAGAATGGATGCAAACTTCGCTTCTGAATTGTAGTCATTATTTCGAATCCAGCTGAAGTTTTCAAACTCAGATGAGTCTAACCGCTCATTGGATGCTCGGCGGAGCCAGCGCAGATGAGAGAAGGGGGAGGCCCATCTCAAATCACGTCGTGGGAGAGAACAAAGCCCATTGAAGTAGCTCTGCACCAACTACTGGAAACAAGGACGTGACATTGAACGCAACGCGCTAGGCACGTTGTAGAGTCTGTAGCCAAATTGCTCACGCGCAGTTCACAGGACGCGTGCGATGGACATGGCAATGACCGCGTGTGTCAACGCCCACTTGAGAAACGACCTTGGTTTAATGAATGAGACTCGGGGAAATGTCAGGCTACGTTTTACGAATCTCGCAACGCGTCTTCACCTTAGCAGAAAGAATTTGTCAAGGCGAAAGCCTTAGATGCCTCATCAAACGCGAAAACTGACCGTAGGCGGCGTCGGCGTCAACATGAGTGATGCAAAAAAAAATATCACGCAGTGACGCCACACATCGCCAGAATTGTCACGTCATCGTGACGTAATCATCATCGGCTCGGGGGACTATATAGGAGTAAATTGCTTGCTACCTTCCATAGCATACTTGCAGTATTAAGATTACGACAGGGGGATTCACAAATCTTGAAGCTTAAATCGAAAAATCTCATATGACACATATGACCCATAGCCAATAATTCTGTATGATCCGACGAGAACACGTATGATCCATATGTGTTCATACGAGATTACTGGCTATGTGGCATGCGTGCCATATGAGATTCCCAGAGATGAAAGAGAAGATGGGGATTGTGCGTGGATTCGAAACACTCATGGCGATACAAAACCTTCTCGAATGTAGACCATCAGTACAGTGATGACGCTGCTTACGTTTCTTTTTTCCACCCGACTGAGCGGAATGCTCATTAGCAGGAGGCGCATGATATGACGCTAATTGCTTAATCTCGTGGTTGCCGAAGCTTCGCAACAGGAAACTAACTGGCGGGGGCACGTTTTACTCGAAAGGGGAGGGGGAAAAAAGGGAACCAAAGTGAGGGAGCTCAACCAAACGGGCGTCCACATTCTGCTTGGATAGTCACAACGACAGGTGTTACGTGGATACAGGAAGGGCCCTCCGCACGCTGCAAAAAAGTATATCGTGCTGATAAAGGGTGCGTTCATTATACGCTCACTATGCGCTCATCAGTAGCCTCTAAACACTTCCGGTGCACAATTCAGTCAAGGACTTGCACTACATGATATTTCACAGATTTTTGTTGCATCGCTTCCGTAATGGATCGCTAATGACCTACCTATAGTGTGCAGGCAAAAATTGGGCCCTAGTTTATAGCTGATTGGAGGACGCAAAGGTATTTGTTGTGTGCCTCTTTTGCGTGCGTATTAAATGACATGATCTACAATAAAAGAAGGTACACAAGAAAAGACATTCCAGCGATTTTGGGGCATCTGTACGTGGTTCCATCTCTCGGCGGCCCCAATAGCGTCCTGTCATAACTGAATAGGAAACAGGTGAAAAAAACGTATGTGACGAAAAATGCTAGTTACGTAAAAGGACTCCAGGTTCTATCTAGCAAAGACCCACTGTGACATTTTGGTAAAGTTTCAGTATAGCACTACAAAGCGTGTGGTTTCCCAGAACAATGGAACACCGCCCATTAGAAACACACGGGGTCGCATTGTAAAATATTAAACACTCTGGGAAACCACGCGATTTGTAGGTCGACACTGCAATTTTACCAGAATGTTCCGTATTATCCATAATATAATACATTTCCGCAGCCCTCCACTACGGCGTCTCTCATAATCATATCGTGGTTTTGGGACGTTAAACCCAAACAATTATTATTATATTATGTACGTATATACACTATTTGCGCAGCCTTATAGGCGGACCCGGGGCTCGACTTTGCGCATTGAGCAATATCGTGCTCCAGCAATAATAAACGTAGATTACAGCTGTTGCGCGCCGTCACTTATTTATCATGCTGACTGTATGAGATATACGGTTGCGTGGTGCGAAAATTGGCGTTTGTGAGTTCGGAGTGGAGATAAGAAGAGCAATCGTTGGTCGTTTTCCTTGTCCTGAGATGACCCAGTTATTATTATGACTTTGTTTATGAAGGCGTCAAGTGAGGCTCAGTTGCTCATGTCTCTTTGTGTACGCTGTGATTATTTATATATAAGATGTAAGTACAAGGAGGACTATATGTTGTTCCTTCTGTCGTGTGTTTGCATAACGATAGCGTCTATAATAGAAGTGGCAAAGTAGCGTTGGCGTGTTTGTACCACGGTACAGGAACGTTCGTCTCGTAAATCTGCAAAAAAATAATTATTCCTGCGTAATAAAAGAATAAGGCGCAGCGTAAAGGAGAAATATATGGACGAAAGAAAGGAGAATGGAAGGGAGGATAAGAAGGACATGAAATGCGATTTTCTACCCTAAACTGGGAAATAAGGAAAATGAATGTATAAAGGTTAATAGATGGCGCTAATATGGGGTAAGACAGAGCGCGGACATGGGATCACAATGGTGCCATGGCCGATGTCCTCTTATTATCAACGCTTATTTATTGGAAACACCGTGTCTCTCGAAATGCAGAAAAGATCATTAGTTGGCAGTGAATTTTGCGAGAGTGAACCACAAATATACACTCCAATACCGCATTCCGTAGTACTTAGCCAAAGAGGCAACAGCTGGGAACATTGCAAGTGAGCGCCGCCACACACTTAGCCTAAATCGGTCACGCATTGCAAGGGATATTGATATTTTACGGATAATGTTAAGCACGTGAAGTGTACGCGTAAACATATCTGAAAACATGGTGTAATCACGCTTAATTTTAAAGATGTATACGTTTACGTACTTTACACGAAAACAGACACAAAGACAGACAGCAAGGCGCGTTCTTTCGAACTCTGCCCATAAAAAGCTTCGGATAACCGAGAACGGCAGACCCGCTTCACTGCCATAGGCACTGTGAATTGACCATGAAGCTTACCGCGCAGTAAGAGTGACCATGTTTCGCACTATATTGTGCTTCATCGGTCGGGCAGTTTTGCCTTCGTCGAGGACCAGGGTAATACATTTTGCAGAAGCAGGTTGTACAGCGAGGGGTCAGGCGGATTTCCTTCGCTTTTCTTCGCTCGATTTCTTTTTCTCCGAATTCACGTCTTCGCCACAGAAGGGAGGTCGAGAGGCAAGCCTCCACAACGAACAAGTAGCAATATTGGTCCAAGCGCGTCTTCCAAAATTGTACAGGCAACACGGGTGATCGAGACATTGCAACATAATTGTCCATGGCAGACTGCTCGCGTTCGCTGTGCTGGAAACAGCGTTGTTCCGGACTTTCGCTCTGACGCAAGCGTCGAGATCGCCCTGAATGAGGCGGAACGTGGGGCGGCGTCGCTTCAGTTTCGTCTTCTTTATTTATTTTCAACGAGGCACGTAGTAAGACTATCTAAAGCATCTTTTGTGGCATCCTTCTGGCGACTGTTGCCCGTCTGCTTCTGTAATGCTTCCCCTCTGGTGACGCAAGACCATCTCGGTACCTGCAGTTGGTGAAACCCCGTTTAAATGAGCATGCAGTGCTTGTCAATAGACGCTGGCGCATACCGGCTGTAACGTTAGGTTGTGCACAATCGCACCGTTACAACAGCGTTGCAAGTAACTACATCCTGAGAACATGTAGGGAATATAAAGAGAATGTGAACTACGGCGAAGTTTTTCCTGTTTTATGTATTCCTAGCAGGCAAGTTTCGAGCTCACGTGAGCAAAAAGACCAAAAAACAAAACAAAGGTTGAATATAAAGGCAGATTTTTAAATATTTATGAGCAGCTAAAGGTAGTAACTTACGTGTCAAGAATAATGTAAAATCGATTAAACGAAGGCTTCCCAAGAAGCAGCGTTTGAAGGTTCATACGGTTGAGGCGTGAAGTGAATGCTGGCCAACAAAGCTGCAACGGAAAGGTACCGAGTTGTGAGCAGCAAACAGCGTGTGATTGGTCGAAACCTCATGAGCGACACCTGGTAGGTTCCGGCAGGCTTTCTCGGAAGAACGTCAGTGTGCGCACATCGATTTATTGACGTCCAGTCTGCGCAGCCACAATAAACCGATAACCATTTCGGGCACTTCCAAGCAGGAACTCTTGAACGCTGCAGAATGTCTCGATTTTTTTTTTCTGTGCCGAGACTACGAAGCACAAATTATAAGAACAACGTATGTGACAGACGCTGTACTAAGCATTAAGATTTTTGTTTTGCAGATTCTCTTTAATGTGTCAGAACGAAAAGTACGCGAAGTGGATAGCAGGATAGACAAACGTAAGAGAAAGCATGCGAGTCCTGTCAATTTCTTTTTTGTGCCATCTTCACTTTCAATCACGAGCCACCGGTCGATCATCAGAAGCAGGTGGGATATGAGATAAGACGCGAAAGTAAGCCACCGTAAAATGTATAAATTGGGCGCAAGCGGGTCTTCCATCTACATACAACATAACTGAGCTTTCTGTTATCAAAATATATCCTGACTTTCTTTTTTTTTCAGAAACAGCTACATCATGTTGACTCAACGCATTGCAGAAGCGAACTTGCTTATGAAGGGAGCGAGCTCAATATTGATCTTCGCCATTGCTCTAGAGCATCGCTTCATTTGAATTCCTCGCTCCTCGCAAACACTGAAACTCATCCTCTGCATATTGGGATGTAAATCAGAGCACTGCGCAAAACTGATTTAAACTGAATGAAGATATTTTCGTTTGCTATTCGTTAGTGTTTATCGTTCCATGTCTATGAACGTGCTAATGAAAGCTCAGTAAGTTTTCATCGATAATATAATGCTTACCTAAATGTTACAGGTAGGCTATAACATTTAGTTATACTCTGTATACCTACAAGCAAAAGCGCTCGCTGAGAAGCAAGAGAATAAGCATTTCTTACTTATTAATTTAAGGCCGCCGAGTGTGCTCCGTGCTTCACAACAATTCTCTCATGTTAATATTGCAGTAGTAGTTATACAGACGCTCGAGGCACGGTCGCGCTGTCGTCATCGGTAATGTCGTCGGCGTTGCCGTGCTGTCGTGGTAACCATGACGCATGCGTAGTCCACACTCGGACAAAACCCGTGCAAAGCCGCGAAATCCGATTGGCTGCAAAAACGACGATTTAGGCACGTATTGTCATTCGCAAAAGCCCTTACTGATGCGTCATCAGAGAGAAAAACACAATGCAGCATGGCAACTATAGCCCGATCAAATTAGCTACCCAGTGTCGGGCTCAAGAGTGGGATGTTAGATGTCGCAAGCGATTTACTTAGGACGGCGCTGCTTTTGTTACAGCGCTGTCATCATACAGCGCTGCTTTTGTTCGCCCTGTCACGCTTAAAAAGTATCCACGGGCGACTCGCTGGCGTGTAGCTTCAAATACGCGCTGCAGAAAGTATTCACCAAGAAAAATATTGATTTGATTACGATAGTATGCTAAAAAACTTTATCTCTTTATCTGTTCGTCCTAGCATTTTTTATCGGCTGCACTCTTAATTAGATTTCTGTCATATATTAGAGTTTATTAAGTGTTCTTTTGTCAATAACGGCATGCTCCAAATGTTGCTAAAGTAATATTAATTTGTTGCACCGAACGCCTGCAGCAGCGTTGTAAAACAGATGAAAAACGTTTAAGTAAAAACAAGTAACTCGTGTTTAACAGTATTCTGGTTAAGGAGGAAAACATACATTATTAAGTTTGGTAAACAAAAATAATTGATTGAACTGAAGCATGAATGATATAGAAGAGCTCTATAGTCCAAGCTCAAGGTGTGCATAAACACATAAAACATAGTTTCGATACTCCCATTCGAGTTTACTGGTGCCGTGCTAATGAAGCAAATTGTCATATATAATTTGCAACAAATGAGCTCCTCTTTTTTGTTTATTTATCTATCATAAAGTTATGCTTCGGATTGTTGCACATTAGGAATTTTGATTGGATTACACCGTTCCTCCGGTGCTGCGACCTCGGGATGCAGTAGCTCATAAAGTACATAATTAATCTATGCCACACTAACTGTGCACAAGTGCACTTATACGCCGAGCCATCAAAATTTTTTGAAGCGTGCCACTACCTTATCTAAAGAAAAAAGCACTCCGCTCTTTAATCTCAATTAAACCTACAGACCGGGATTTAAGTTTGAACAAGGCGATAGGAGACTACGCAGATTGCTGAATAAGGCACAAATACGTGCCATGATCTGCGAATGAAAGAAAAATAGTACAATTCAAGCGTAAACGTAAACTACCATTCGCATTGTCTCAATCGCGTCAGAAAATGAGGCTATACGTTTAGCTTACAAAGACAAATCGCAGAAACGCAATTTATAGACAAACGTATGCCCATTCTCAATTCTTTTCAAGCAGCTATATTATTAAAAGGGGCGAACTCTGAAAGCGTTTTGTATTTCTATCTATCTATCTATCTATCTATCTATCTATCTATCTATCTATCTATCTATCTATCTATCTATCTATCTATCTATCTATCTATCTATCTATCTATCTATCTATCTATCTATCTATCTATCTATCTATCTATCTATCTATCTAGTCATAGCGTAAACCACGATGCCAAAGTAAATTAGGCTACCTATTCAGCAACTATAGGAAGGAAAACTGGAGAGAGTAAAGACAGGGATGTTAACCAGTTTGGCATAACCGGTATGCTACCCTGCACAGGGGGAAGGGATGGGGGAAATTAAAAGAAGAGTAGCTGTATGGTAAAGGTACAAACGTCAGCAAGCTTAACTCGAACGCTCCGCCGCGTGGCCTGGATGGGTTCGACTGAGGCCAGCAGCGAAGAGCTGGGCGCTGTTGCCGAGATAATACCTCGGTATGCTTAGATAGTATGTCTGCATGCATTGGTAGCATCTCGGCAACAGAACCCAAAGCTACGTGGCTCTGGCGTCAATCAAACCGTTTCACGACACGCTGCAGAGCGCTCGAGTTAAGCTTGCTGACGACTGTATACAGTAGAAACACAGTTGCGTTTTTTTTTTTCATAAGAAGCGCCTGTGTTGTGGGTCCTCCTCTCGTGTCCCTGTTTTTTGTGCGCTATTTTCGTCTACGATGTTGTACCAATAAGCCCAAACGGAAACTCTGCTCGACTTCCAGTTCATAAGAAGCATCGAGTTATCGCCGCAGTGGCCAAGCCAATTTACCAAAAGAAATATGAAAAGAAGAAGAAGCCGCTGAGCTGGCGCAAGAAATCAGAATAAGTTTTCACAGCGGCCGAACAGCTGGCATGGCGCGAGCTCAACTTTTCCTGAAACTGAACTGCGCTGCCTCACGCTGTATGCACCAAGGTCACAACGAACTCGAAATTAAATAGTTATCCGCTTTCTATAACTGATCTGGGGCTTTTTTCCATTCTCCATCTGTCTTTAGAGTCTTTCGTGGCGTAGACGTTTGCCTTCTTCCTCGGTACTTTCTCATAAGGGAAAACTTAATTCAGCGAGCCGGAAGAAAAGGAGAAACGAGTTTGAATTATACCCTGGCCGTTCTGCAACGCGTCACTTCCCGCCCATTTCTCTAACTTTTGATTTCGAGGGCGCGTCGGTTAAAATTAAGGCATTTGACAGATTCAGCAATATCGGTGCGCCTCCTGAAGAACTCTTTCGAACTATTCCAAATTTCTGCGGGTTTTCACAGTTTTCGTGCGCTTTCGTGCAAGTTTCATCCTGGGCCTGCATTTGGGATGTTAGTGCTAGCTCAATGATAAGGAAGCAAAATACAAAAGAATTTTTTTTTTCAGCTTTCGCCAGTGGTCTTCTGTTTGCTTAGTTACGGCGTTCATTGTGACATTATCCTTGACGTAAAGTTGGCAGAAAAGCGTCCTTGGTATCTGAGTGTTGAAATTGGTGGCGGGACTGTCGTTATCGTAGTCGGCTGATGAACAGCCTCATCCAACGAATAACATAGGTGCCGACGTGTTCAGAAGATATTCGGTTATTATTGAAACTTAACGCCTCTATGCCTTCGCAGCGCTTGTCTAGCAGTAACACGTTTTTTCTCCGAACCAAGCGTCCTCTGTTGATTAAATTGTTCCTTATGCTGTTTTAGATGCGAAATTTGCTGACGCAGGCTGGTGTTCCTTCAGTACATCTCCTTCATACTTCGTGTCGAGCACACTCTTAACCAGAAGACTTTACTAGAAGAAACAAACCCTTAGCAAGGTCTTGCTTAAGTGCTAGATATAGTCAGGAAACCGGATATTCTTCGTCTGGTTTCCTGGATATAGCCAGCGTTTAACCAGGACCTGCACGATTAAGAATGTACGTGTGGACGAAAGTTGTTTCTGCCTGTTCTGTCGACCAAGAAAAATTGAGAAACGCCGATACTTTGTTAAAATTAACCTCCAGCATATTCAGCGTGTATTCATTTAACGCTAATATACTGCGCATTGCTGCAGACGACAACTTTGCTGAAGACACTACCATGTTCTACGAATCATTCCACGTGTCGAGTTCTGGCAACTACGTCAAAGGTACAAGTACAATATTTGCTCGAAATAAGTGCAACTAATGATTGATATATTGTGTTGCGCATGTAGCAGAAGTGCGTTCGGGCATACTTTGTGCCTTGGACTGCTCTCAGTTTTTTCTTAATTGTGACAATTCCTGACGCTCACTGATCGTGCGAAACGGAGGACGTCATCCTTCGGGATGGGGGACCATCACCCCAACGAGACCGCGGGCCCCAGCCGTCTGCCTACCGATGGACCGAAGATGAGTGACCGTGCCGTCGTATCCGTTCCTTGTGACTCCACCGACAGCTCGTCCGTGGAAGACATGGAGTCGGAAGCTGACTTCGCGACGTTCACCTCCCGCCGGTTGAAGCGAAAGCTTCGAAGGACGTCATCTTCAAGAGACTCGCAACCGGCGCTGGATACCGGCAAGCAGTGTTTTACAATCTCGTATGTGCCTACCTCTACAACAGACAACTTGAACTCGCTTAACAGGCAGTCATTAACTGAATATTTTGAGCGAGTCGCACCTGCGCAAGTGACTGAAATTCGTATAAATGGCAGGAAGAACATATTGTCAGTCGACGTGACAAACAAGACTATTCTCGAGAGGCTGAAGGCCGTCGCACAATTGGGGGCTATCTCAGTGCGCTCGTTCCTCGCTCGCGGAAAAGGAACAACGACTGGTGTCATAAACGACGTGGACAGTGACATCACTGACGCTGACCTCCAGAGACTTGTAACGTCGACCGTGCGAGTCCTGAATATCCGCCGCTTCGGGCAGTCTCGCTGCATCAAGCTAGTGTTTGATTCCGAGACTCTGCCTAGCCACGTCAAGGTTGGATACGTCCGACATCCTGTGCGCCCTTACGTGCCACGGCCTTTGCAGTGTCACAAGTGCTGCAGGCTGGGACACGTCAGCGCAGTCTGCAAAAGTGAGATTACTTGCCAGCGGTGCGGCGGACCTCATAGAGTCGACAACTGCGATGCTGCTGCTCCTTTGAAATGCCCAAACTGCTCTGGTGCACATGAAGCGACCTCGAAGGACTGCCCCAAGATAAAAGAGGAAATGCGCGTCCTGCGGAAGATGGTGAGGGACAACTCGACACACAGGGAAGCTGTCTCATCCATCCGCCGTCATAGACGCCGCTCCGCACGCAGGCGCCAACGGAACCACAGTGGCCACCAGCTTGATAAATCAACAACAGTTCAGGCCAAACACATGACTGCGCAGCATAACGCCTCTACTCCCATCTGTAGAGCAACCCGTCCGAGTGACGCACAAAAGGAAGCCGAGCCAGCGAAGCACGCCGATGCTTCAGATGCTGAATGGCCTTCGCTACCGTCTGGAGCAATAGGCAAGACCACATCGTGGGCTGCATCTCCAACGGTGGCTCATAACGATAGGCAAGACTTTGAAAAGACTCAGAGCATACTAAAGAACCTGCTGAAGTCCATTCGTGCAATTCTCTGCGAGCTACAGACGCCGGGCGCAAAGGCAGCAGTGCAGATCCTGAACGTGCTGGAACCGCTCCTGGTAGCGCTTCCTTAGAACAATATGGCAAATTCATTCGAAGAGCGCGTTCGAGCATCTGCAATAATGCAGTGGAATGCAAGAGGTTTGCGAAGCCGGTTGTCTGACTTTCGACAACGGATGTTTAAATACCAATTTCCCGTGGTTATTATATGCGAGCCGAATATGGTGTCGTCTTTTCGGCTTTCCGGATACGTGACACTGTGGTCTCGCGACGACCGAAGTGCGAGTAAAGTGATGATATGTATACGTCGTGACCTAACGTTCGTGAGGCATGACGTGGCCTCCCATGCTTCAAATGAATATATATGCCTCACGGTGAAACACAAACGGCGTTCACTCTCAATAATCGGTGGATATATCCCCCCCAGAAGCCGTGTGGACTGCACTCACCTTTTATCTGTGCTCCAAGCTTGCCCAGGTCCACATGTATTAGTTGGGGATTTCAACGCACACCATCCCATGTGGGGCTCAGCTTCAATGAACACCCGCGGCAGGGACATTGCTGATCTTCTACTAAATCAGGGCCTGCTGTCCATCAACGATGGATCACCAACTTTTCTTCGTGGCGCATCGTACACCAGCTGTCTGGACGTTTGTTTCGTGTCTAGGGCTCTCCTGCCAACCACCTCCTGGTGTGTAGACATGGAAACACACGGAAGTGACCATCTCCCGACATACATTCAACTGAAAGCATTCCGCCGTTCGGCTCCTTTTTCAGTGCGAAGCGTGGAATGGCAAGAATTCCAAACCTCTGTGGACTCCCAGTGTACCAACATCCAATCTCTCTCTGAAATAGAGAGTGTCATCGCATCAGCCCTAAGTGCAAATACGAAGCATGTCAGTGTACCACAACCAAGATCGCAGATTGATGCACAATACGAACACCTTCGTGCAATCCGTCGTCGTGCAGAGAGAAAGTATAGGAGGACGAGATCACCATCAGACTTGTGTGCATCTCGCCGAGCACTACGGCATATATTAAGACACTTCGACAAACTCGACAGACAACGGTGGAGGACATTTTGTGGATCTCTGGACCCCAGGAAGCCTCTGTCGCGAATATGGCAAGTTGTTCGGAGTCTTCAGACACCTACACAACAGTTGTCTCCTTTCCGAGCTGTCGCACTAAAGCAAGGCCGGAGTGAAGTAGATGTTGCAGAAGATTATTGTCAATTGCTGGTAGGCACTTCCTCCTCACCGGTATCGCTTTCATACTGCGCCTCACCACCATCTTCTGACGGTCGCCTCGACGTACCGTTCACTATGCACGAACTCGACGCTGCGATTGCCGCCTCCCGACGCTCGTCTGCGCCAGGGCCTGACGGGATCACCTATTCGGCTCTCTGTCACCTTGGCCAGGAGGCGCGGAAAGTTCTTTTGTCTTACTACAATTCTACGTGGGACACGGCAACAGTCCCAGACAACTGGAAGTGCAGTCGCATAGTGGCCTTACTGAAACCAGGCAAGTGCTTACACGAACTTTCTTCGTATAGGCCAATTGCCCTAGCCAGTTGTGTCGGCAAAGTAATGGAACGCATGGTGCTGACGAGACTGGAATGGCTATTGGAGAACAATGTCATCTTGCCAGATTTCATGAATGGCTTCCGAAGGGGTCGATCGTCAATAGACGGCGTCGTTGACCTAGTTTCGTCGGTAGAAAAAGAAAAACAACGTCGGAGGTTAGTAGGCGCCATTTTTTTGGATATTAAAGGCGCCTACGATAACGTCCTTCATGAGGCCATTCTTGATGCGCTTGAAGACATCGGCGTAGGAGGCCGCCTTCACGCGTGGATAGTCAGCTATCTTAAGGACGTACCATTTTCATGTCGACGCCTGATGGTGACACGGGCCGGCACCATGTCAGCCGTGGAGTTCCACAAGGCGCGGTCCTCAGCCCCATGCTTTTCAACATCACCCTCATTGGTCTTGCAGCTGAGCTCCCTAACGTTGTCAAAGTCAGCGCCTACGCTGACGATATATGCATATGGGCATCTGGAGCGACGCGTCCGCAACTGCGAGCAAGACTTCAACACGCCACATCAGTAACGTCAAAGTACTTGCGCCGTCAAGGCCTGCAACTCTCAACAACGAAGTGTGCTGCATTGGTATTTACAAAGAAATCAATGACGCGGTACCCGATCTTCGCTGACGGAGCAGTGATTCCTGCTGTCACGCACTACCGATACCTAGGTGTCGTCATTGATCGCAGCCTATCTTGGACGAAGCATGTCACTGCGCTACGAACCAAACTTGTCAGTTTTGTAGACGTTCTTCGAGTTGTAGCAGGACTAAGATGGGGCCCCTCTGAGAAGAGTCTCCTGCAGTTGTACCAGGCATTGTTCGTTGGCTATCTAAGGTACAGTGCACCTGTGCTCTCCAGTATGCGTGCAACATGCATCCGTACTTTGGAGAGCCTTCAAGCGCGAGCGCTGCGAACGTGCCTAGGGCTACCAAGGTGTACAACAACCTCTGGCACCATAGAGGAATCACGTACATGCCCTATAGAGGTTTACTTGTCTTGTGAACCCCTTCGAGTCCACCTTCGACTGCTGACTCGCCACGCAAACCATCCCTTGTCTTCGCTCCAGAGAGATCGACCAGGCTGCACCTACTCACGATGCCTCGATACACACAGGCACGTCATCCCTTCTGACTTTACACCAGTCATCATCCCCACAGTGCCACCATGGACGCTGAACAGGCCACTGGTGTCCCTTCAAATACCCGGGATTTACGAAGAAGCGTCGCGTTCCGTGTGCTGCGCTCAAACAACTCACCTTGGCATATTTGACTCAACGTTACGACGACACTCTGCACATATACACCGATGGATCTGTGACTTCCTGCGCTCGACTGCAGCCTTTGTGATTCCTCATCTGGGTACCTCCCGGAAGTACAAATTAGATCACAGGTCGTCTTCAACAGCTGCAGAACTTGTTGCGATACGGGAAAGCTATCCAATTCGTGTGCGGACAATCACCACGTAAATGGACGATACTCTCAGACGCAAAATCCGCATTACAAGCCATTGACTCTTGCTCAAGAAGGGGACAATATTATGCACTTGCTTTAGAAATCGTTCACGCATTCGACCTTACGCAGAAGATTGGTCATTCAGTTACGCTGCAATGGATCCTGGACACTGTGGATTGGTAGGCAACGAGCTTGCTGATTCTGAAGCAAGAACCGCTGTCGCTAACGCTCCCACCGACGTGAAGTACCGTACACGCGAGGTGACGTGAACTCTTATTGAGATTGCTCATGCGAGAGTGCATAACCACTTATTGGTCTCAGCCAGACCATCGATACAGGCGCCTGCGGGAAATAGATCCGGAAATGACTTTTCGCCTCCCGGCTAGAATGAACCGAGGCAACGCCAGTTTGCTGCACCGGATTCGTCTGGGAGTTGCATTCACTCGCCGCTATGCACACCTCATCCGCCGTGCGGACAGCCCGAACTGTGAACGATGCCAAGTACATGAAACAACAGCACATATATTTTGTGACTGCCCACTTTACGTGTCACAAACGTAATGCACTTGCTTTAACGTTGTCAGGAATCGGTGTTGGCAACACTAAGTGAGACGGGTATTTTGTCAGCTATGTGCGACCAGACAAAGTCACCAACTGCTATCAAGGCTGTGATAGATTTTCTTAGGAGCACAGAACTGGACACAAGACTATAGCGAAACCACTACGTCACGTGGTTATTGTATTATTGTATATACGCATATCTCTTTCCTCTCCCCATCATCACCCCTCATCACTCCTTTTTTTCCCCTTTCCCTTTTCCCCTGTGCAGAGTAGCAGGCTAGAGCGCACTAGCTCAGGCCGACCTCTCTGCCTTCAAATAAAATTCTCTCTTCTCTCTTTGCTATGCAAGTAGCTTTTCGTGTGTGTTTTCATGAATCTCGCTATGAATCGGTTATTACGGCTGTGCTTTACCAGTGATTCTACATGAATCTCCGATGAATAAATGCTGGAGTTCTGTGTCCTTAGATTTAGACGCACGTTAAAGAACCCCAGGTGGTCGAAAATCCCGGAGCCCTCCACTACGGAGTTTCTCTCAATCATATTGCGGTTCTGGAACGTCAAATTCCACAACTATTATTATTATTATTATTATTGTTATTATTTTATTATTATTATTATTATTATTATTATTATTATTATTATTATTATTATTATTATTATTATTATTATATTATTATTATTATTAACAAATCTCCGAGATTTGCCTTCAAGCGAGGTGATTACACGGGCCTCTATCATCACTTGTCTACCGTTGAGTGGTCACAGGTTACTGACAAACCAAAGGTTGATGAGCAGGTTGATCGGTTTACGGAGCTTGTACTGAGCAGCATGCGTAATTTTATTCCCCATATACACCTAAACAACGTAAATATCCCCACTGGTTCTCATCTGAACTTATCAGTGCACTGAAGCATAAGATCACGCATACAGGAAATCTAAATGTTCTCCATCCAGCGAGTGGAAGGAAGAGTTCAGCTTCCTTCGAACTCTCTCTAAACGCCTATATAAACGGGATCATAGTTCGTATATTGAATTCTTAGAAAAAAGCGCCTCTGACAGGCCGGCTGAGTTTTGGAAGTATGTACGTAAACGGTCCAGCAAAAGCGGAGAGTCCTTCAGACTACTGGACTCAAATGGGGTAGAAGTGCATGCCGTCGCTGACTGTTTTGCCACGCATTTCTCATCCGTTTATAAGGCCTCAGACTCTAGCACTGATATCAGACAACAGCCCAAGGCGGTTAGCTCATCCAGTGCTTTGTCGCTGGATGAAAATCTTATCTGCGAATGCATTAGCGCTTAAAACCATCCTTATCATGTGGGCCAGATGGCATCCCCTCCGCCATACTAAAAGCTTATGGTAGTATATTTGTCCCAGTACTAACTACGATATTTAATAATAACTGCCCGGACACTGCCACATTTCCAAGCATGTGGAAAACTGCTCGTGATTTTCCAGTATTTAAGTCGGGCTCTAAAACAGATGCTTCTAATTATCGCCCCGATTTCTGTACTATGTGCCTCCTATCAAAGATCTTCGAGCTGGCTCTTCACGACATATTGTCTTTTAGTGTGAAAAACTCATTGATTCCTGATCAACATGGTTTTCTCGCTGGCCGCTCAACTACCACAAATCTTGCTAGTTTCATGACGCAGATCTCCACACCTATTTCTCAGAGAGGACAGGTTGACGTAATTTGCTGTGACCTGAGCAAGGCTTTTGACGTAGTCAGCCACACGCTGATATGGTTAAACTTGCGCACTTTGATGTTGACTTGTCAGTTGTGAATCTCCTGCAGAGCTATCTGCTCAATAGATATTGTTATGTTGCCGTAAATGGCCAAACCTCTTCTTTGTATAAAGTGACTAGTGGGGTCCCTCAAGGGTCGGTATTAGGCCCACTCCTATTTTTAATTTACGTTAATGATGTTTCTTTTGCCATTCGTAATTCTTCTTTCCTCTTGTATGCCGATGACATCAAGATTTTTAAGGAAATTCATTCAGTTAACGACTGTCGCTTGCTGCAGTCAGACTTGCGCTCTTTTTCCGAATGGTGCGACGGTAATAACCTTTCTCTGAATACCTCGAAGACAAAATTCATGTCTATCACTCGCAAAACATCTAGCGTGTCATTTCAATACTCTGTCAATTCTGTGCCGTTATGCAAGGTTTATGAAATCAGTGATCTTGGTGTTGTTGTTGACAGCGCGTTAAACTTTTCTTCTCACGTTAAGCGTGCTGCTATGCGGGGCCTTCGTTCTCTCGGATGTGTTTGTAGAATATCTCGAGAATTCAGGTCTCCCATGGCCCTACGCAAATTATACACGGCAATATGTCTTCCGCAACTTGAGTATGCGTCCGTGATATGGAATGGCATTGCTCAATCCAGCGGTAACACCATTGAGCGAGTCCAGAAATAATTCCCCAGCATATATAACCATCGCTTTGCTAAAAATGACTCTGGATCTCGTTCAAATACTGCTGAGTCATTATCACTGCCATCACTTCACTGCCGACGAAATCGTTCTGATATCTTATTTCTTTACAAGCTAGTCCACGGTATCATACCCTGCCCTGTACTTCTCAATCGTGTTAATTTTCGAATTCCGCGTAAGTTAACCAGAGAGAACAGACCGTTTCATGTAACCGCCTGCTTCTTGCACACTCTACCGTTCACAGAATACAAATCTTTATAATATTAATTTTCTTGATCTTGACGTTTTTCATAGTCCACAATCATTGTTTTTATCCGAGCTTTGCACTGTTTTGACATAGTATGGCACAATGTACAGTCTTCCCTTCTCCGTCTTTCCGCATAGTTGTACAGTCGAAACCCACGATAACGAAATCCCGAGGGAACGAAATTCTCGCCGCAACGAAATATTTTCGGAGCACCGGCGAACGCCCATAGGAGTCAATGCATTTCGTAACTCGCGACTACGAAAGATATTGATACCGCAGTCCCCATTAACGAAATTATTGAAACAGGAGTGCGCAAATAATCTACTCTCGCTACATTAACTACATCCGGAAACTGCTGAAATGCATTCATGCTACACTTAAATTGTTCAAAACTATCGCTACAGCGCACTTGAGAAGCAGCCGCCATCGTTTATTTACAAAAAAACAAAGCTGGCAACAATGATGATGATGATGGCTTGCCGAAACCTGCTCGTTATCGCGGACTACGTAGCCAAATCCACATTCCTCATGGAGTTTCGTTCGTTGGCTTTGCTCTGTGCTTGGCTTTGTCGGCTTTGCGCGTACATGGTCGCATGTGTGGAGCCATTTGTGGAGCGTTTGCTTGGTCGCTTGTGTGCAGCGTGAACTGTGTGTTGCGATTGCTTCGTCCTATTTCGCTGCCTGCGAAGATGCCGCCTCCAACGAAAAAGCGGAAGTTCATCACGCTGGAAGATAAGGCTGCAATCATCAGTGAGGTGAAAAGGGCAGGAAAAAATGGTCATCGCCGAAGAATTCGGCGTTGTGTGCAGCTCGCTGTCCACGATTCTGCGTTGATCCCCGCTGATCCAGCGGAGCCGGAAGAAGGTTCGCCTGTAGGCGCACTTGATGACGGTACTGGTGACAGCGCAGTGCCGCCGTCACTGACCAATGCATGGGGCGAACTTTGTACCGTTGCAAACGAGATTCCCGATCGACAGGCATGAAATTGCTGCATGGTAAGGCCCGCAAAAGACAAATCTACTGACTTTTGGAAATAAAATATGTTTTTTTTGTAAGTTCCATGTCTTTTCTGCCGCATTCTCGCGCCAAGGAAATTCCCGCAAGAGCGAAATTCTGTGCTTTCCCCGCCGATTTTGTTATTGCGGGTTTCAACTGTATATGTGCAACTAATTTTTTTTATTGCCCTTCAATATTCTCATATTGTCTTATTTTACTCCTCCCCTTTTGTGTTCATTTCTCTTTGTCTACGTGTTTTTGCTCTTTTAATTTCTGAAGACTGTCTGTATTGTATTGTCTATTTTTATTGTTTTTTTCTGCATGCGCCTGCACAAAGACCTCACGGTTGTTCCTGGGTACGTAAATAAATAAATAAATAATTGATTGATTGATTGATTGATTGATTGATTGATTGATTGATTGATTGATTGATTGATTGATTGATTGATTGATTGATTGATTACAAGAATCTCGCGGTATGACAGTTCACATGCACAAATGTAATGCATAAGAGTTGACGAGTAGATAAAGATGTCAACTCTCGTGCATTTTGTCGCTGTTATTTAACGGACATCGGTGATCAGGGACCACATTCCCAAAGCCTTTACCTTTATAATTAGGTGTTCCTGGCAATTGTCCGAAAAAAATTCATAATGATATGTCAACCATTGGGATTTTCTTGTACATCATCATATGACTTGTTTAGGGCTAAAAACTTTATTTTGAAGGCTGGCCCAGTTCTTCACTCATTTTTCGCACTGCAAAGAGTTGCGTACAGTATGCGCTCGTGCACCTATAAAAGGAATTTGCAGAGCGTGCGCAAACTGAACGCCATACACGTGCGTATCCCTGTTTGTTATTTTTTCGCTTTATCGTTTGAGGAAGCAAAATTGAAGAGCTCAAAGGAATATTAACAATAAAAAAGGCTGCTTGTCTTAGCTATCACTGCTTTAAAGCTTTGCTTTCCGGCCTTCCCGTTTTGGCCAAAACAGCGAGTTCGTTGGCACGCGTCGTTGAATAGGCTACGCTAGAAAAGTATAAAACACAACTACAGAAGTGGGCGATACGAACGCTCACCCAAAGTGAATAGATTTCCTGGTAAAAATACAGGCCATATGTTTTGGCGCACAGGAAATGCAGAAGCCAAAACATATGGCGAGTTGCATGTTACTATATATACCAAAAAGTAACTGCGCTGAGAATCGTTTGCTAATAATATGACTTCGTGCCACCGCCACGTGCATTAAAACTCATATTGCATTTATTTCTCTACGTATACAGCGCAATTTCAATACGGTTTTTGGAATGACTATGAGTAGAATTTCCCTCTTACAAAAAAAAAACAAAAAAAAAAAACGCCGCGGTGGTCTAGTGGTTATGCTGCTCGACTGCTGACCCGAAGGCTGCGGGACTGAATCCCGGCAGCGGCGGCTGCGTTTCGATTGAGGCAGAATGCTAGAGGCCGAGTGCTTAGATTTAGGTGCACGTTAAAACCCCCAGCTGCGTCAAAATTTCCGGAGCCCTCCCCTGCGGCGTCTCTCACAAGCTTATCGTGGTGTTGGGACGTAAACCCGAATAATTATTATACATTAAAGAAAAAAAAGCTCTGGAAGAGAAACACTATTCGGAAAAACGTACAATACGAATTGACTAAAAAATGGCGCAATTTCGCTTGATAACTCGAACGTTTGCACCGGAAATTGTATGAATCGTTCACGTGTTAACAATGTTTCACCGCACTTAGGAAGATTGCATAAAACTTTCAGCAGAACTCTATCACAGTCGTTTAATCACATTATTGGCCATAAGTTGCGGGAAGAATGGCAAGGCTTTGATTTGCACCGCTGTCTTAACAGAGAGGGCGAAAAACACCGGTGAAGCGTCTTGTGAATACCCAACTTGACATAAAAATCGACATGGTAAATAAGAGTTAAACGCAACACTGTTTTGTCACCAGATAATTGTTTATGTAATATAAAAGTTCGTTTAATAATTTAAAATAAACTTACCAGAAACAAATAAACATTGTTTCGGATCTTCACAGATGCCAATACGTGATTTCCTTGCTGTTTTACATATCTTTTCTGAGTGGGGGAAGACCGTTGTGTATATCAAACATCCAGGCTGCTGAATGACACAAGTTAACACGGACGGACGAAAAAAAACGGCGAGTTTGTGTAGTTGATGGCTGGAACAGCCTTACTTGACTCGGGCTTCAAAGCAAGGGTCGCGTGGCTGTGACTTTCAAACTGAAGTTTACTTCGTCACGCCAAGGATTTGAGACCACGTAACTAGTGTTCTCTATGAACTGCTTCTTTTCCTGAGTGACCTTCTTATTGAAAGTCAGCGGCGCGTGTTTAATCGTCTTTACCTAAACCCATGTCAATTCGCGCGGTCCCAGCCATGCCGTGAAGATGCCAACCTACCACGTCATGTTAGAGCTTCTTAGGTGTTTAGGCACAAATGGTTTCGACCAGAATGAACACGAGTGGATGATTATTTTATTAAGCGTGGCCTCATGTTAATGATGTACCTATTGTACATCTCTTCTAGTGCAGTTTTTTCTCTTCTATTGTACATCTAATTGTACATGTTATTGCCGTGTTGGTTCTGTCCTGCTCGAGTTTGTAAGGGTCCGCGAATGACTTGGAAAATGGCTTGGGATCAATCTCGTGTCTGAGCTCTTTTTGGGCTTTAATCAAACAACCACAAACGTGATAAGCTTGCTAAAAAAGACGAGGAGAGAGGGTAAGGCCGCATAATGCAAATATGTATAGAATAGTACTTTGCCTTATATGTGCGGTCAGCGTTTCTTATTTA